>NC_133619.1:73250991-73550991 GCF_048593235.1 Sminthopsis crassicaudata | reverse complement strand
AGATCATTATTGGAAGATTTAGAAAAGACTTAAAAAGCAAAATAGCATGGAAGGACTGGAGTCCACATGGATGGAAGGAATAGTCATGGATCCATTGTAAATATTGAATTATAAGTCCTTAAGGACAAGGACTATGTCTAATTTCTTTTTTGTTTCTTCAGTACAGTGCATATAATAGGAACTAAATAAATTCTTGTTGAATTGAATTGAAAAGCAAACCAAGATAAAAAAAATGACAAAGAGAACTAATTGTTCAAGATCTTATAGTAAATTACAAATATGGAAGGCATGATACAATTCCACCTACATCTAATGCAGAGAGGTGCTCTTGAAATTGGTTTGATTAAGCCATAGCCACAAACTTCCACATCATAGATATTCCTATGGAATGTAGATATTATAGATGTTATAGAAATTCTAAAAATTCAGTCAATTATTCAGGCTTTGCTATCTACAGGATGGTAAATGTTTGGATTTTAGACTCACCTGGATGACTGGTATTTAAATTTTATTCAGATATTTGTTATTGAATAGATATAGTCTTGGCCTGGAGATTAAAAAAAAAAAAAAAAAAAAAAAAAAAGGAGCATTACTCTTTGATTAGGAAGTGAAACAGCATGTTTTAGTGGCTAGTGAACTAGTTGTGAAGCCAAAAGCATTTGGATTCAGATCCTTTCCCTGACACTTATTATCTGTGTGATCCTGAAGAAGGACTTAACCTCTCCATAATCTTGGTAACACTCTCATAGTTTAAACTACAGAGAAGGCACCAACCCAGTGTACTCATAGAGGAAGTTTCCTATTCCCCAAATCCCCTATACCAATGAAATCACAGGTCCAGTTCCTATCCCTATCCTTCTTTTGAAGGACTCATAAGCTCCTAGAGGCTGACTTAATACCAAAAAAAAAAAAAAAAAATGCAAGCCTCCAAGCTGAAGTTATGGAACTAAAAGCCTCCCCACTTCCAAATTCCCTCCTTAGACTTACTCTCTCGTGACTTCTCCTCTTCAAGTCTCAGGATTCTAGTATGATTTAACTTACTTAAAAATGTGACGTGGGGGTGCTACTTGGGGTGAGGGCTCAGGAACTTGAGGCATTTTTATTTAACCTGCTTCTATACACAAAATATGCTTGACTTGAAAAAATAACTTTTGACCCATGCCCTTAGCAAAGACAAGAGTTTTTTGATTTAGATGCATATGTTTACATATTTAGGGGTAGATGATGTCAATCCAAGATAAAAAGAATTACCAAAGTTCTAACAACAAGGGTCTTTCATAGAGGCAAAGGAATTGAAATATGGAACATCTTGGAATATTTGTTGTGTCCTGAAGGGTCAGAGGGAGCAGGGTTTAAATATGCTTCCACAGGGTCAGAGTTTCATGAAAGGCTCAGCCTTGAGAGTCTGTTACATAACTTATTTAAATAACTAAAAGTCCATAAAGAAGTTTGGCAAGGCTTATGGAGTGGTGACATCTGGTTAGAACAATGAGCTTCAATTGCAGCAGTGGGGAGGGAGGGATTTCCAAAGAGACCATAAGACCATATACAACTGGTCTGCACCTGCTGCAACCTTGGGGTCATCATAATAATAGCTCCATTTGAAAAGGAAAATACATCAGTCTTTGTTGTCTAGCTGAGAGAAAATCTCAAAAAATTAAGAGAAGACAGTTTGTAATCTGAAGACAGTTTGTAATGTGTTTCAATTAGATGGAATAGGATGAGAAAATATTAAGAAACAATTAAAACTAGAATGACTTCCCATAAGTATTTCCTGGTGCATCAGAAATCTATCCCATTGCAAAATGTAGATAGCTCCAAATTTATCATACAAACTATGTTTGAAATTTGCTGAAATCCTGTGAGGCATGTGGTAAAGTAGGATTCTGCTGACTTGAAGTTAATAATGAATATACTTTGACTTGGAACCCCTACCTTCCTTGAAGACTAAGTTTAAGAGGTCTTACCTGATTCTTCCAAGTATTACTCTCCCACTCCTTGAAAAATTACTTTGTATGTATTTTAATATATCTTGATTTGTTTATCTGTAATTAAGGTGTACCATCCAAGGACAGGAATTTTAACCTGAGGATTTTGAACTTTAAAAAATAATAATCTTAATATAATTGATTTT
The DNA here is from genome assembly GCF_048593235.1 of Sminthopsis crassicaudata. Lineage (NCBI taxonomy): Eukaryota > Metazoa > Chordata > Mammalia > Dasyuromorphia > Dasyuridae > Sminthopsis > Sminthopsis crassicaudata. Next base: position 73,548,857 of record NC_133619.1, on the reverse strand, counting down.
CTTTATAATCCCATGTCTTTTATTATATTTACTTAAAAATATATTCTTAGGTTTCCATAAATTTCACCATATTGCCAAAGGGTCCATGATGTAAAAAATAAATAGATCAATGAATGAAGAGATAAATGAATAAACAACTGAAATTAGAACCCCTAGGGAAAAGTAAACTCAGGGACCGTGGTTATCTGCCCTTGTATCTCAAGTACCTAGCACAATGCATGACATGGGACAAATTTTTCCTAAATGTCTACTGAATAATTGCTGATTGGTTAATTTGATTTGAAACAGAGCTTCTCTAGTGATACCTCCTTGCCAACGATCCCGCTACGCCACCTACTTTGATGTCGCTGTACTACGCTGCCTACTCCAGCCCCATTGGTCAGAAGAAGGCACTCAGTGGTCCCTGATGTATTATCTGCAGAGATTAAGACACATGTTAGAAGAGAAACCAGAAAAGTCTCCAGAGCCAGAGATTCTGCATCTGCCCAGACCCCGCAGCAGTTCCATGGTGGCAGCAACTCCCTCACTAGTGAACACTCATAAAACCCAAGTAAGAAAAATCATTACACTTTAGAGCACTGGCTTTACAAATTACCAACCATTCATTTTCCTCTAGTTCTCTGAAAATTAATATCATTTTTGAGGATTTATTATAGTTGATTTCCCCCCCTCAAAAAAAATGCTATTCTTCCTCTGTCTTTTGCTCTAGACTTTTGGCCTTTTTATTATTCTTTTCAAGGAAATTTAATTCTCAAATAAGAAGATAGATAGAGAGATGGGGGAGAGAGAGAGAGAGAGAGAGAGAGAGAGAGAGAGAGAGAGAGAGAGAGAGAGAGAGACTATGGTTGGGTGTATAGATAGATAGATAGATAGATAGATAGATAGATAGATAGATAGATAGATAGATAATGACTCACATTTATGAGCCTGTTAATATTTATAAGTCACTTTCCTCACAACAATTTCATGAGCAAAACTTGGTGATGCTATTTTAAAGATAGAAAATTTGCAATGAGAAAGTGTGAAGTGACTTGCCCAGGGCCACATAGATACTACATCTTATACTTGCACTCAAAATTAATTACTTGATTTTTGTAGTGCTTCTTAGTCATCTCTAAGAAACATTAATTTTCATTATATGGGGCTGTAAACATAGGTAATCTTGGAAAGTGTGCTGAATATTTACTCTTATCCAGATACAGATACTGAAACTTGTTAAAAAAAAAAAAACCTACTATATTTTTTACTTATCTTTTATGATGAAATAACAAAGCACAGAAAGTTTTAGGTAATGTGAGGGGACTTATAGGAACATAGTTTTAGAGATGGAAGGGACCTTATAAAACATCTAATCACAAAATCTCATTGCACAGATGAAGATCTATTTATCTGAACCTTATAATATTTCAAATTATAGATGATTGAAATGTTTTATTAGAAGAATTCTAACATATGGATATAGTTACATAGATTGAAAAAGCAATTAAATAGGAGTCTGTATTAGCAAAAACAAATATGTATTTTCACCTGCTAGAAAGTGACCCTGGTCAAAGTGGGTAACAACTTGCCTGAATCATTGCAGTAAAAAGCCTTCATTGCTTAGTCTTAGTCTTCCACTTTATTTCAACTAGGATATGAGACTTCCAGATTTCTAGAATATACAACATCACAGTGAAATTGGTCCCAGAAAACTAGGACACAAAGTTAATAATGCATGAAATAAAGTCTTACAATGACATAATGCAATAATTATGAAATGTCAGGGTTTAAAGTTCAATACTTGATAAGCAATTTTAAAGCAAGTAATCCAATAACTAACCACAAATCAAACCTGAAGAAGAATTGTACCATCTTAATACTGCTTATAGGAAGTACCCATTGGTTTGATTTTTCCACATTTGTCCTTATCGTTTTTCTAGGATCTTACCATGAAGTGTAATGAGGAGGAAAAATCTCTAAGTACAGAGGCCTTTTCTAAAATGTCTTTGACCAACTTGCGCAGATCTGCAGTTCCAGATCTCTCTTCAGACTTGGGCATGAACATTTTTAAGAAGGTGAGTAAAATTACCAAAGATGCCTAATATATTGGTGATGAAAAAATAAAAAGCAACAACTTTAAGTAAACTGGGTACCTGGTGGGAGACAGTATTGTTCAATGGAAAGTACAGACGTTCTGATAGAGAATGATAACTCTAATTTTGGTGAATACTAATTATTTGTATGGGAAAATGGTAAGGCAATTATATAGATTTAGTTTGCATCTGGAGCTGTTTTTTATTGATGTTGGGGTTTTTTTCGTGAAGGTAATAGTTTTTTATGGAAGTCATTCACTGTATCTCACCCAATTCCCCTTGTGACTAATGCCACACATTTTCAAGTTGACTATTTTAGAGCAAAGATGTCAGGGCCTCATGGTAATAAACCCATTACCTTAGTTATATTATTATTGTGTTTTACACAAATGGGCTAACAGACCATAAATATAAATGAGTGGAAAAAAACTACCTGTGTCTATCTTTTTCATTATTTTTAAGCAATAGGAAACATTCCAAGAAAAGGACAATGAGTCACTAGTGTCCAAAATAGAGTAAGGGAAGACACATGCTAGTCAATAATTCAATGAAAGATATATGTCTTCTTCCCTTGCTCTTGGATAACATCAAAGGTGTGTCCTTTGTCTGACCTCTTCCTGGAATACTATCTGTCATTTACTCCCAATTTTAAGGTCTCTGGATAACTGAACTGTGTGTAATCTTTTCTCTCTCTCTCTCTCTCTCTCTCTCTCTCTCTCTCTCTCTCTCTCTCTCTCTCTCTCTCTCTCTCTCTCTTTCTCTCTCTCTCTCTTTCTCTCTCTCTCCCTTTTTCTCTCTATCTTCTCTCTGTCTCTTTCTGTTTCTGTCTTTCCCTGTATCTGTCTCTCTCTAATTCTCTCTCTATCTGTCTCTCTCATACACACACTCCATTTCATAGTTTAAAAGTCGCAAGGAAGATCGAGAACGAGAACGCAAAGGTTCTATCCCATTTCACCACACGGGGAAGAGAAGACAGCGTCGAATGGGAGTGCCTTTCCTGCTCCATGAAGATCACCTGGATGTGTCCCCCACTCGCAGCACCTTCTCATTTGGGAGCTTTTCTGGTCTTGGAGAAGACAGACGTGGTATTGAAAAAGGGGGCTGGCAAACCACCATATTAGGTGACTACAAGACTTAAGTGTTTTTCTTGATGTTCTAATATAACACTGCAAAAACAGAGATTCAAGGCCTTTCTAGAATAGTTAGGTTAAAGATCTTGAACTGAAGTACAAGTCCCGAGTATAATTTAATTCTGTCACAAGCAAAGCAGAGGCTAGGTAGTTATCTGGGATTTTCCTTTGTGGGATTTAGATAACTGCAAATTGTCAAATCACTTGGTTCTGGAGGTCCAGTCTTAAAATATATCAAAGGCCAAAGAGTCATTGTAGATCCAAAGTTAGGCCAATAACCCTGATATATACAAATATCTTTATTAAATGTAATAATGGAAACAATAAAGGAAGGGAAGGATGGAGAGATCAGTTGAGATTTCAGAATTAGGAAAACTTGGATTCATACTTGGCTCTTAATGTGACATATTGACTATGAAACCCTAGGCAAGTCATGACTCCTTAGTGCCCCCAGAAAACTCTTAGAAACTATAAATTGCACAGAATTTGCATACATAGAATATGGGAGTTTCCTCTAGGAATTTCCCCTTACCTGTGAAACCACTGTCCAAATTTTTTTTTTAAAAGTAACAACATCAGCTGACGTTAAAAACAATTGTTGGTTTATTGTAGAACTAGTGGTTCCTGAAATTTACATTAAAATGGGTTTGTCCTATCTTCAAAGAAACTTCATGTAGAAACCTGAACCTAAATTTTAAAGATAATCAGAATTTTGTGGTTCAGCAAAACTCCTTTCTCATCATTCTTGCCTCCTCCTACCTCTCCTTTCAGAGATAAAGAATAATTAGTTAAACAGAATCTTCTAAAATTTTTAAATCATATTTTTATTCATCTTAGGCAAATTCACCAGACGGGGAAGTTCTGATGCAGCCACTGAAATGGAAAGTCTAAGTGCCAGGCACTCCCATTCCCATCATACTCTGGTCAGTGATTTACCAGATCACTCAAACAGTCATGGAGAGAATACTGTCAAAGAAGGTATGTCCTATATAGGAAAGGGGAACTAAAGGAAGTATGAGTTCAGGAGCATTGTGGCCCTTCTTCTATTTCTGAACTGAAGCATATATCTCATAACCATTTATCCTTAAAGGACTCCCATCCTGCATCTGTCTAGCAGTAGCTACTTAATTGCATCTGACAAGGATACTTTAAGACCCAGAGACTAGTATTTTCATAATGAGTACTAGCTAGGAATATTTTCACCTGGAGCAAAAACACATAGGATGTGTTGGAATAGAGTAAATGGTAGTGGACAGTCAGATGAAAGGTTTAATCATATTGTGACAGGGAGCAGATAAAGGCACCACTAAGGGAGAGATATCCCAGACTGCAATTAGGGCCAATAAAGAACCACTAGATGATAGTTAGGATGACTATAGGGAGGAAATATGATACAGGTTGGCATTTGGGGACAAAAGCCCTATTTGATCCCATGTACTTTTCAACTTCATTTTCTAGGATGCTAAAAGAAATCCAAAGGTTTTTAACCTTAAAGGACAACACATAAAACAATATTGGCTGCTAAGGAATGTGCATCATGACATTACCTCCTTGCTCCTGGCATATTGTACTCTCTTCTTGTTTACTAAGTGATTCAATAATACTTAATACTTCTACTAAGACATTTGTTTCCAATTATTCTTATCTTTTCAAAAGTCTTTTAATTTTTTAAGTCTTTATTTTAGTATTAACTAAATCACATGAGTGATAACCATGATTTAGAAGGTACAAAATGGATGTAGTCAGAATGAAATAGTTTAGCTCAAATAGACAAAATATGGATATGTGTATTCAGTCAGTGATCTAGTTGTGTAAAACTGATCAGTTGTAATGAGGGAAACCAGTTAATATTAGAGAATTACAAAATGTTAGTGCTGATTAAAATCTCAAAGGTTACCTAGACCAAAGACTCTTAAACTGTGGGTTATGACCCTATAATGGATGTCATCTAACTGAGGGCAGGGTCACAAAATTATGATTCATTATCAGTAAATGTTTCATTTGCATACCTATTTTATATACCTATCTCTCTGGGGTCTCATAAAAATTCCTCAGGCAAAAAGGAATTGTTATTGAAAAAAGTTTAAGAAGCCCTGATCTAAACTAGATGAAGATATTCATACATGCCCCTCTAAAAATACCTACCAAGGATCCATCTAACTTTGATCTAAAGCACTTTAGGAAAAGAGAGTCTGCTTCCCCTTGAATTTTTGTTTCATTTTTTTTACAGTTATTAAGTTGGGCTGGTTTTTTTCCCCCTTACTTTGAGTCTAAATATACCTCTTTGCAACTCATTGCTCTTAATTATGCCCTCTAGGGTTAGGACAAATCTATTTCCTGCATCACAGTTAGACACAAGGGGATATATGTATAGTTCGGAAGGACATGATATCATATAAACAAAGACCCCAAATGGAAAAAGATGGGATGTGTTCAAGTACTGTTAAGTGGTCTAACTTTAACTGTAGTATAAAATATGCAAAGGAAAGTAGAGAGAATAAGCCTAGAAAGTTAGGTTGAGTCCAGTGTGGTACCAAATTTTATGCACTTCCTGGAAGTATTCAGCAGCATAAAAGCAGGAGTGAAGGTAGTAGGTGAAGTTGGAGATTGGTAAAGTGGTGAGGTTGGAAGAACAAGAAATCTAGAATATTAAAGAAATGTGAATTATTTCAATATAATTGGTTCCTTGTATATTCTTGTGAATTTTATTTTATGGATTCAAAAACATTCTCAGAATACCAGAGAGTTCACCAGATTTCTATGACCCCCAAAAAACTTAAGAACTCTTGCTTTATGTATTGACATAATTTGATATGATATTTTTGTGGTGGTTTAGGCCAGTTTTAAATATTGTAGCAAGAAATCAAGAACCCATGAAGCTAAAACTGTGATGATTGTCATCTTATTTAATAATTCTGGATAAGAAATAGTGTTGTGGGTTCAGAAGGGAATGCTAAGACATTATTTTTCTTTTCCCAGTGCGATCCCAGATCTCCACCATCACAGTGGCTACCTTCAACACAACCCTAGCATCATTCAATGTAGGCTATGCAGACTTTTTCAGCGAGCACATGAGAAAGCTATGCAACCAGGTGCCTATTCCAGAAATGCCTCATGAACCTCTGGCATGTGCCAATCTGCCCCGAAGTCTAACTGACTCCTGCATCAATTATAGCTATTTAGAGGATACTGAACATATTGATGGGACCAATAACTTTGTTCACAAGAATGGCATGCTGGATCTTTCGGTAAGGGACAAGAAATAATGATTTTTTTTTCATTCTATAAAGTAACAAATGAATATTCTTTATAGAGTTCATGATCTGTCAAGTGAACAAATAAGAACTTCTTACTACTGCCATTTTTATAAAGAATGTCATATGTTATAAAAAGAGAAGTATGAATTTCAAGGAAAATTAAACTTTAAGAGAATAAATCTACATGTGTGATTTTTTAATAAAACTTTCTCCTACCATGTAGAGTATTTATACTACAGAAAATTTTAAGTATCTGTGACTGACCTTCAAAGAAGAAAGACTTAGATTTGGGACCCTCCTTTAACACATATTAATTATGTTACTTAATAAGTGCTTATTGACTGATTGACAGATCTTGCATCTCAATGTTCTAGGCAGCTCTCTAAGATTTGAATTTACATGAGGATTGTCAGTCTGTACTAGCAGAAGTTTCTGTACTAGGAAGTCCATATACAATCCAGAACTATAGTTATCAATAGAGTTTTATATATAGTTACATATAGATTTATCCATGTGTTTTTATGTTACAGAGGGTTCCAAATTCTATTAAAATTCAAAACTGCACTAAGATTCTAAGGATTATGGATGTATAGATAAATAGATATAAGAGAGAGATTAATTACATATATTTGTATGTATGTGTAGTGTGTGTATACTCATGCCACACACACACACACACACACACACACACACAAATTATGTACAATAGTTTATAGAGAGCTACCCTCAGAATCTGAAAGTGGCTTTAGTTCTTTAATGTAACTACAAATTTCTCAGTGGACTAGACAACTATCTCTGACTATAACTGTAGAGCAATTGAGCTGTATTAGTAAAAGGAGTTTTCTCACTTTTTCTCTATACAGTCTTCCCTATACCCCAAAGAGGCATATAGATATAAATTATATATGTAGATTATACATTTTATCTATATCCATATCTGTTCCTATACCTATATGTAATTATATTTATCTATACCTATCCATATCTATATCCATGTTTATTACATATATTTTTGTTGTTCAGACATACAGTTGTCCAACTCATTGTGATCCTGTTTGGGTTTTTTAGGAAATACAGCAATTAAAATTTTTGTGTTTCTTTGGCTTTGGTTTGGGGTTTATTTCTTTGTTTTGTAAAGATGTATAACTATTTCCTTTAAGTAACTTATCCAAGTTTCTGAGACTAAATACAAATTCATTAAGCTACCTAGGGAGGATAACTAGTAGATATAGGCAAAAGTGGATATATGTATCTGTGCAAACATGTATGTATATATTTGTATAGATATACATATATCTATAAAAATGTACACACACACACACACACACATATATATATGTATATATATATATATATATATATATATATATATATCCACTTAGACCTATATCTATCTATCTATCTATATCTATATATGTCTGCTCTGACTTTGATGACTAAATGCAGAGAAGGACTACAGAACATGATAAGTCTACTGATACTTTGTCCCAGAATTCTCATCAGAAAAAGAAAAATGACCTTTACATCTCAGTTATTTGGGAAAGCTTAGTTGAATAGTATCAATAATACATTTCAAGTTTTTGGGAAGATATATATTATGAAATGTTTTCTTGACTAATGATATAGTTTTAAAACCAACACCATAAAATCAGCCTAGCCATGGCCCTATGCAAAATACTATATCCAATCTGTCCAACATCACTTGGTCATTAGACAAAATTCACAAACCATGAAGAATTCTTAATTCAGAACAGTGTTAAGGAATATTGACCAAATTTTTCCTCCTTAAATTGTGAGCACTTTGAAAGTGGAGACTGCCTTTTTCTTTTAAGGTTATTTGTATATTTGGTCCTTAGCATAGTTCCAGGTACACAGTAGGAACTTAGTAAAGGCTTGTTGAATGAATGAATGATTGACTAATTAAAATGGAGTAATTCAGGTAATTTTGCAAGGGATTTGCTTGTTTTCTTCTCAGGTGATTTTGAAGGCTGTTTATCTTGTCCTAAACCATGACATCAGCTCTCGCATCTGTGATGTGGCCCTGAACATTGTTGAGTGCCTGCTCCAGCTTGGTGTGGTCCCCTGTGTAGAAAAGAACAGAAAGAAAAGTGAGAATAAGGAAAATGAGACTACAGAAAAGAGGCCAAGTGAAGGAAATTTTCAGCTCAAGGGACCTTCTGGAAGCACAACCTGTGGATTTGGTGGTCCCTTGGTTAGTGGAACTGGAGATGGAGGTGGAGAAGAAGGTGGAGGTGGTGATGGAGGAGTTGCTGGAGGTGATGGAGGAGGAGGAGGAGGAAGCGGAGGTGGAGGAGGAGGAGGAGGAGGAGGAGGTGGTGGTGGTGGTGGAGGAGGTGGTGGAGGTGGCCCTTACGAAAAAAATGATAAGAATCAAGAAAAGGTATGGTTGAATTCCTTTGCAAGTCATATTAAGATATCATCCCTCATTTATGTTCACTGCTTGTTGGCAAAAAGTCTGTTGAATTAGAACAATAATTAACAACAATTATTTTGGGTTTGGGGTCTGGATATGTTATTTCATCACTTCAACTCAATAAAATACCTTCTATGTGACAATAACAATGCTACATGCTAGAAATACAAATACAAAAAATACAAAGACTCTTCTGTAATTTATAATCCTTAAGATTTGCTTTGTACATGAAGTTTAAGAAAGTCATTTGCTGTCACCCTGACTACTGGCTAAAATATAAGTGATCTATGAAGAAAAGGAGAAAACAGGCCTTTGATTTCCCAAAGGTGCTTCAGTAAATTATTTATATGAAACTCTGAATTCTAAATTTTAAAAGTGTTGCCAACCAGACAGTGTCAGTGACAGAGTGCCTTCCTGTTGCATTGCATGAAAATGTTGTCATAAATCACATGTTCTTATTTTTCTGGACAACTAAACCCCTGAGAGTTACTTTTTTTTTCTTTTTTGGACAATAGCTAGCAAACAAATATGAAACTGCATCAATTTTCCCTTTTATTTTTACCTTATTTTTTTCCCAGTTTAAGGCACACTTAAGAGCCATTGACAACCATTGTCTTAGGAAGTTAGGAACATTCATCTACTCATCAAGTCCCTCAGTTGTTGATCCATTCTGATATCAAACTCTATGTGTTTCTCTAGCTTTTGGGATAAAAATCATGTTAAATGTTACTAAACCTAATTAATACCCATGCCTTTGAGATACCTTGCCTAAGTCCAATTCATACATTAGTTTCCTTTTTCTATGTGGGCTTTAACTTATTGGCCAAATAATATAGCTTTCACATTCCCTATACTAATTCTGAATCACTTGAGTGTTCATAAATAATAATCAACTATGTAAAGTTCAAATTTTATATAATATTTACTGTTGCTGTATACTATTATCTGTGATCTAAAATAGTGATACTCTCTCTTTTCTGTCTTTGTTTCTTATCTTTCTCTATGTTTGTCTCTGTTTCTCTATGTATGTCTCTCTGTCTCTCTCTGACTCTATCTCTGTATCTATCTCTGTTTCTGTCTCTCTCACTGTCTCTGACTGCCTCTGTCTCTGTCTCTCTCTGATTCTGTCTCTGTCTCTCTGTCTGTTTCTGTCTCTCTGTCTCTGTCTTTATTTCTCTGCATTTGTCTTTGTCCCTCTTTCTGTCTCTGTCTCTCTGTCTCTCGTCTCTCTGTCTCTCTGTCTCTCTGTCTCTCTGTCTCTCTCTCTCTCTCTCTCTCTCTCTCTCTCTCTCTCTCTCTCTCTCTGTCTCTCTCTCTCTCTCTCTCTCTCTCTGTGTGTCTCTGTCTCTCTTTGTCTCTCTGCAATTGACTAGTTATCAAAAGTTTTCTTATGACTAAATGTTTTTCCTTTCTCTTCCTCCATTCCAAATTCCTCATGAGTCAGCTTTGAGTCAGTCTCCTCTCCTTCCTATGTTTGCTTCCTGACTCCCAATCACTATTTTTCCCTTGGATTCCCATTTTTTTGTTCTTATCTTTTTGTATATCCCTTCTCTCCAATATTTCACTCTTTTCCTATCCTTGACATCATCTTTTGCCCCTGAGGAATCCTAAAATCTATCCTGTTCCTTCCAATTTCTGAAGCATCACAGAGGACCTTTCAAGGACCTGACTGTCTGAGAGGGAAAATATGACCCTAATAATGATACCAGGTCGCTAAATATGTTCAAGAGAAGCTAGAAAGATAAAAGACAAAATTTACTTCATTTGTGGGTCTTTCACAGCCACACTTGTGGAACTAAATTGCTGGATATTTCTCTAGGCATAATTTAAACATATTATTTCCTTTTAAGAGGATTGTAAGTTTTTTTTAAAGCCAAGTTAGTAATTTCTGGAATAGCATTGTAGTCAACTATTTAAAATAAGCAGAACTAGGGGGCAGCTAGGTGGTGCAGTGGATAGAACACCAGCCTTGAATTCAGGAGGACCCAAGTTCAAATCTGGTCTCAGACACTTAACACTTCCTGGCAGTGTGACCCTGGGCAAGTCACTTAACTCCAGCCTCAGGAAAAAAATAAAAATAAAAAAGCAGAACTCTTCATGTATAATGCCTCTCTAAAATAATTTGCTTATGGCTCAAGAAATATTTGTTTTGTACTTCTTAAATTATAGATGTGTTTTTTTCTTCTCAGCATTTCATTTTCATTAGAACTTGGAAGATCATTTAATTGTGCAGGCTGATAAGATCATATAAATCCTCAGATGATTAAAGAAAAAAAATTAAAAAGGCAGGATATCAAATTTCTCCCTATGTTTGCTAACTTGCTCCAGGATTTGAGGAAAATCATATAACTTACTTTTAGCTAGTTCCCAGATCCCCTTCTTTAAGTAAACAGATTTTTCTGTCCACCTCTGTGGACATGACCATGATTCCAGATTGCATGTGCAGAAAAGAAGAAATAAGAAATTGTTTCATATTTAGAAAGTACTTTGAAATTTGAAGATAAAATAAATCAATTCAATGAGCATTTAATAACTGCTATATGCCTAGAACTGTGCTAGATGCTAGACATACAAAATCAAAACCAAAACATTCTCTGGCCTCAAATAGCTTATGTTCTATAAAAAAAAAAAAAAAGCAATGAATAGATAATATGCATAAATCACTTCTCCAAAAGGCCCCAGATCTCTCATTCAAAGCTTGTGATGTCTGTTAGCATGGCTAGAAACAAAGCTGCCCTCATTTTAAGCCTTAATATTGTGCCTCCATAAAGGGGGGGGGGCTTTAAAATGGTTTGGGAGTTAGTATGTTTTTAATATTTATTCTTTTTTTTTTTTTTGCTGAGGCATTTTTGATTAAGTGACTTGCCTAGGGTCACACAGCCAGGAAACATCAAATGTCTGAGACTTGATTTGAACTCAGTCCCTCCTGTCTTCAGGGCTGGTGTTTTATCTATTACACCAAGTAACTGCCCTTTATCATTTATTCTTAAAAGAAATATACATGTGAGCAATATGTTCCATTCTCTTTTTCATATATTACTAAGCACCTTTCTTAATATAGAAGGGATTTGGAAATATCTAATATTTTCTTTTCCCTCCCTACTATGTGTTCGCTTCTTAATGAGAGAACTAATTTCAAGGGCAGGCAATAATAGGACAATAAGGGGTGACTCCATTTATATTGATAATTTAATCAATCTATGGTCCAGCATTTCTAAGCACTTATTATGTGACTGGCATCGTGCTAGGCCCTGGAGATGTAAAGACAATAATAAAGCAATCCCTATTCATCAGAAACAAATTGTCACTTTGATATTCCATAAGTGGAAGATAATATTCTTTCCCCTGGTAGGACACAAAAAATGCCTAGTTCATCCATTTACCCCAGGGGATAAATGAACTCATATAAGTAAAAATTTAAGAGTCTTCTACCAATATCTGAAATATTTTATTTCTTCTGTATGTGATTACAAAGCTCATTATTCTAACCAGATGATCTTGGAATATTTTTATTATATTTATACAACACAACATTTTTCAAAATATTTTTACATCATTATCTCATCTGATAATAAAACAGTGTCATTTACAATGCTTTGCTCAGCAAGTCTTAAAGATAGATAGTGTAGGCACTATCAGTGTTTTATATCATTTTGACACAGAGCATAATCAAAAATTTTGTGTCTAAGGCTAGTATCACAGACTGTGCTTGAGACTAGCAACAAAATAAATGCATTCATTTCTGGTGGATTCAGACTGAAAACCTTGCCCCCATAGTGGGTAATAGAGATTTTGAAACAATGGTATGGGAGGGAGAAGTTACCCTGAGTCCATCATCTGGTAGCTTCCTTTCCTCCCTAATTATCCAGGATAACTCTTTCATCTCTATGATATTGAAGGCATGTAAGTACCATCAATGTCACCAAGTTTGTAACATGAAAAAATTTCTGGCTATACCATTCTACCATGGCTCTGTACCAAGAGATTAATAGACTTGCCCAAGATCCCTTGCTAATTAATTTCATTAGAATGATGATCTTCTTATTATAATTCCAGGGCTCTATTTGTGAAATCAAGTTGGTTGAGACTAGATTAGGCCATAGTAAAGCCTAGAATCACAGCTAGACAGTAGTTTTCTTTCCCTGAGTGCCAACTCTTCATGACCCCTTTTGGATTTTGTTGGCAAAGGTACTGGAATGGTTTGCCTTCTCCTTCTCCAACTCATTTTACAGATGAGGAAACTGAGTTAAACAGGATTAAGTGACTTGCCGAAAAATTTGAATTCAGGAAGATGAATCATCCTGATACCAAACCCATCACTCTTATCTACTGAACCACCTAACTGCCTACCTATGCATCAGGAGCAACATTTTATGCTGTTTTTAAAGCAACTTTAGGAAGCCTCTCTGCTGGCTTCACATCCCAAACACCTTACACCCCAATTCTTGCCCAATTGGCAGGGTAATCTGGGTTTGGGGCCACATATAGTACAAGCACCTTGATATTAAGGCCCAAGGAGAGAACCAAGCTGAATTGAAGGTTTTGATCTCATTCTGCCTTTGGATATGCATTCTGTTAAAAAAAAAAAAAAAAAAAAAAAAAAAAGTTTTAAAATACAACTTAAGAATTGGGGTTCTTGGCCTGAAATCTATGAACTTTTCATACTTTGATAACTATATTTAAATATAATAAATTTTCTTTGAAATCTTACTATTTTGTTTTATAGACATAAAACAAGTATCATGAGAAAGGCTTCACCAGATTGTCAAAAGGCTCCACAATACTTAAAAAAAAAAAAAAAAAAAAAAAGATCCTGGGGAGGACAGTAGCTGAACTCAAATCAAGATGAAAAAATTCCTCAGGTTGTAGGATTTGCTTGCAACACACACACACACACACATGCACTCACACACACTATATTATTTGGGTCAAATATGTTAGTCAATTAGAAGTAAATGCAGAATTAACCCAGAAGCATTAATGGGAATGTAAACCAATATCTTTTTTTTTTCCCCTTTCTCACGGGTACCAGGATGAAAGCACACCTGTAAGCACCCATAGGCTTGCTCTAACTATGCTCATCAAAATTGTAAAATCTTTGGGTTGTGCCTATGGCTGTGGAGAAGGACACCGAGGGCTCTCTGGGGATCGTCTGAGACACCAGGTATTCCGAGAGAATGTAAGAGAATTAAAGTAGATTCCATCTCCCTTCCCCTTCCCCCTCCAGCTTATAAATAAATCCCTTGACAATGAGGCACCATAGTTTCCTATTAAGTTGAATGCTTTGCAGCAATATAATGTCCTGGAAAATAAATGGTCTTACTTATCTCAGGGCATTACAAAACCCAGATTTAGGAAAGTTTAAAATTGAGAAAAATGTTTTTGCCACTGGCCTCGTATAATCTGGCTAGCTCCAAATTGGTGAAAAGATTTGTAATTGGAATATGTGAACAATAGCTTGAAATAATAAGCATTATTAAATTAGATAAATTTAACTAATTTCAAGTGTCATAAGCCATGTATCTATTGGGCAGGGAGGGGGGAAGAATTAAATATTTAGTGTTTGTTTTATATAAAATATATTAATATTGATAGGAAATGCACTTTAGTGGGGGAAAGTGGACAAATAGTAGCAATAGATAGTATTAAGTCCCATAATTCTGTTCTATATGAACTGAATCTTATTTCAAAATATCTAAGTTGATATATTTGAGATCTATGTGAAACTTGAAACTCAACAGTTTGGGTTAATGGGCATTATTTTAGAGGGGAAAAAATGTTGACTTGTTCTGATTCATTTGCATTTTAATGCTCTAGATCAGAGGTTCCCAAATTTTCTAATATGAGTACTCATTCTTAACATCAAAAAACTTCTAGGACCCTTATATAATAGTAGTTGGACAGTGTGTTGTCCATTGACTGGAAAAATATTCTGAATTTAATAATTCTTTTAAACGGATTTTTATTTTATTAATTGCCATAGAATCCATGTACATTTGTTTCTAAAGATGTTATTTAGTCTAAAAGATGATGCTGCTTGATGCATATTTAGGTTTGCAACTAATCCCTTATAGTATCAAGGTCCCTCAAGTCCATAAATTGGGAACCCCTGCTCTAGATCCTTGTTGTTTTTTTTTTAAACTTTCCCCTTCAGACCAAAATGAATTCTGAAAAACAAAGCATGTGTGTGCTGAAATAACTCTCACTTGTTATTTTAAGTTGAAACATGATTACTTGCTTTATTTCTCAAGATTTTGTATTAAAAAATAAGGGACATAGGCAAACCTAAATCCTGGAGTTCAATCTACAAATCTCATCAAAGTTTGAAGACCTTGTCAAATCTATTGCCAGCCCAATTTTTTAATATTAGATTTTGTCATGAATTATTCACCCAACATTATTAACATGCTGTTTCTTTGAGTAATTTCAGACCAATCTGTTTTCTTTCTCCCTTTATAACTTTTTTATTTATTTGTACTCTTTTTTAAAATTTCAGCTTTATAGCAATCTCAGTTCTGAGTCCTGGATACTATTACTTGGTCTTAGATTCCAATCCATATAATTGTTGTTAATAATAATAATAATTTTTAAAATAATTATATAATTATAAGCACAATATAATTAATTAGTAATAATAATTTTTAAACTTGAAGAACAGTACTGCCTCTGCCTTTACAGATCCATTTTTTAATCTTTATTTTACTTTACAATATGAGTGACTATGTTTTGGACTTAAGAAAACATCCCATTATGGCAACAGCCAGTTACTTAAGAAAGAAAATTGGAATTAAAAGAGAAATATTACTTCATGATTGTCGTGATTGGAGTTGTTATTAAAAAAAAAAAAAACTCTTTGGTAAAAAAAAAAAAAATTAACCTAAGTTCTTAGATTCTGGAGAGTATACAACAGTATCAACATAAATAGGAGGATCATTATCATTGCTGACATAACCAAGATCTTTTCATGGAGAATGAAGCCATGTTAGAGAAATATCTTGGTATGGTGGCTGAAAAGCAGGCCTTGGAGTCAGGAATACCTGAATTCAAGTTCTGTTTTTAAGATATACTCCTAGATAATTCTGTAAACTAGAGAGGTCAATGCCAAATTGTTTGTCTTTATTAATGGTGGAAGTTTCAGTTCCAGGAGCCCCCATATTAGTAAAAATAATAGGCTCTAATGTGAAGATGGGGAAAGAAAAAGATCATAGAAGTTTCAGAGGAGCAGTTAACATTATTAGAATGTTAACTCAATCTGCAAATGCCCCTTACCTTAATTTGTAACCTAATTCTATACTAATAATATCAAAAAGATTTGCCTATAGGTTTTAAGTAAATATTAATAATGAACTTACTGGCTAGAAAAATAGATAGATTTCCCTAGAATTAAACCTAATTAATTTGTCTTACCATGTTTTTTGAAACCACACCCATCTCGTCATTTTTTTATAATACAATTGAACTCCATCACAATCATATGCTACAACTTATTCAGCCATTCCCCAAGTGATGAGCATCTCCTCAATTTCCAATTCTTTGCCACCACAAAAAGAACTGCTATAAATATTTTTGTACATATAGGTCTTTTTCTTTTATTTCTTTGGGGTACAAATCTATTAGTGGTATTGTTCAATCAAAGACTATGCACAATTTTATAGCATTCATAATTTCAAATCTATTGTGTATGTGCCTTCTCGCCCCCCCCCTCATTCTCTTTAGCATTTTTCATTTCTGATAGATATGAAGTGGTATCTCAGAGTTGTTGTAATTTATGTTTCATTAATTAATAGCGATTTATAACATTTTTTTTTCATATGACTATAGATAGTTTTGATTTCTTCTGAAAACTCCCTATTTATATCCTTTTACCACTTATCATTTGGGGAATTGCTCTTATTTTTATAAATTTAAATCAGTTTCATACTCAGTACATATTTTAGAAATAAGAACTTTTTCAGAGAAATTTGCTGTAAAATTTTTTGATATTACTTCAATTATCTATGGTATCTTTTAGTATAAACTTTAGTATGGCTTTTCTGGTTATCTTTTTTTAATTAGATCTATTTTTTCTTTTGTTTTGTCTGAAATGATGATTGTTACTCTTAATTTTTTTTAACTTCTGCAGAAGCATATTAGATTCTACTCCAATCTTTATTTTAAATCTGTGTGTATCTTTTTGTTTCAAGAGTATCTCTTATAAACAGCATATTATTGGATATACTATCTGTTTCTTTTTATGACTCAGCTCATCCTATTCACATTCAAACTTGTTATGATAACTTTCAGTTGTTCCTCTCCCCTTATTATGCTTCCTCAAAAATTTATTTTGCTTCTAACTCTTAACCTTCCCTCCTTTTTTATGATTTCCTATTTTTGTCTTATTCCTTTTCCCTCCTATTTCCCTATTGAGCAAGTTACATTTCTACACACAGCTGTGATTTAAGAGTACATTAGGAAACAAACTAATAATTCTTAATGTTAGTCTTTTCCAGGCAATTTAAAAAATGTCCAAGTTTCAGTACTAAAAAGTTTGGTTTTTAGCATTCACACTTAATGGAGTGTCTCATGTGTCAAATTATCCTGGATCTGCCTTCCATAATCTGGCATCTATATATTGGCACTAGTTTTCCAGGGCCCAGGGTTCCTACTGGAACATCCATCTTCAAGTCTGCCCTTTTCTATTAGTTCTGTTGGTTATCATTATCAATTCCCATTTTCCTCTAGCAAAATTTGTGGTTTACTGGTCTTACATTTATCCCCCGTAGAGCCAGTATCATTGCATTTTCTAAGATGTTAACTAAGCCAACAGATAGACTAAAATGCTAATGAAGAGGCTTAAACAATCTCCTGTTACTTCCAGATAATATATGTACATTGAATCTTGGGAATTTAGAGTTTGTAAGAAGTTTTGAGACTATCTATTACAACCCCTTCATTTTAATGGTCATTTTTTTGGAGATAATTCTCATGTTTTTCATGAATTGTTTCTGCTAAGAATTTTTAACTTGGGCATGAATGCTTGGTTAATAGTTAACTGCTTGAGAGCAAGAGCTATGTGAGCTCTATATTTAGAATCAACAATTTAGAAATGAAAAAGACCTTCAGAGTCATCTAATCCAAATACCTTATTTTATAGCTGAGGAACTGAGAGTCCAAGATTACATAAGTAATAAAGAGTAAAATCAGGAACTTGGGTTCTCTGACCCTCACAGCCAGCACTCTTTCTAATGTACCTCAGCACTCATTAGAAGGCCTGAAACATAAGAATCGCTTATATGTTTCTTGGGATTGAATAGAATAAACAGAACAACAATAGGCAAAACAGAATAAATTCATACTTTCAGAAGGATTCCTGGTGATTCAGGGTGGGAAGAGGGGAATGATAAAGGTCACTTAAGTAGATACTCTTGACTTTTTTACTTTTCTTACTTTATTGCAGGCCCAGAACTGCCTCACTAAGCTTTATAAGCTAGATAAAATGCAGTTTCGACAAACCATGAGGGACTATGTGAACAAGGATTCCCTCAATAATGTAGTGGATTTCTTGCATGCTTTACTAGGATTCTGTATGGAACCAGTCACTGACAGTAAGTATGACTGTCAGCATGAACACTAAGAGAGACCATGGTGAGGTAGACCGTGTATTATTTGGGGGTCATCCCAAGTTCTTTGAGGTAGAATGTATTTAGAAATATATAAGCTTGTATTTCCACACTAAAGAAGTAGGGGAAAGAAGAGTGCTATCTTCAAGACATCTACTGGGAAACATGCTATGGTAAATTTTACTTTGCAAAATATATCTTGATTAGTAATATCTAAATTGCAATGAGGAAACTATATGTGGTCTGATAGATCTTTATTCTTAGAGGTCTTTATTCTTGATCCCTCAACTGTTTTTCAGCCTCTGGATGGTTGGTCTCTCTACCATCTTTCTTATCTTTCTGGTGCAAGGGAATTGTGTCAAGGACTCAAAAGAAATTAAAAAGGAAATATGGACAGTTGCACATATATGTACATAACATGTGATATATGCACATACATGTAATACATGTGCTATATGTTGTGTAAATATGAAGAAGCATATATATAAAAGCAATAGACAAAATAGAATTGAGACTTCAATTTGAAAATTGTCTGTAATTATTTCTGCATTGCATTATGTGACAGAATAAATAAATTACACTAAAATTACGTAGTTATGGAGCTCTAAACTGTTCATATGAAAATGGCCAGAGGTAAACTCCTACAGAAAAGGTCAGATCAAACCCTAGCTCTGTCACTTATTAGCCATGCATATATGGCCCATTTTCTCATCTGTAAACTGAAAGTATGTGACTAGATGACCCTTGAAATCCCTTAAATATTTGATTCTTCTATCACTGTTCAGGTATACTTGCTATATCCAAACTTCATCAGTAACAGACAATGTAATTCAAATGTATTTTTAAAGCAGATGCAGCTATATACTTCCATTCACATTTGTTTTTCTTACTCTTTTTATAGCTTAAATAAAAGTACTTGTAATAGTATCTGTTAAAGTCAATATAAAGAAACTATTTGATTTACATAGAAACAAACTTTCTTTTCAAGTCCCTTGTTACACTTTCTCTTATCACCAGGTGCCTCTTCTCCATCTAACCCTCAATGTGAGAAAAAAGACTGTTAAATGTGTTTAAACATGGGCATCACAACAAACAGAAAAGCAATTATGTATTTCCCAAGTATACAGCAATAGGAAAATTATTGATTGCAAAATATTGTGTATTTATACTATTGCTGGAAGCTAATATTGGCATATGCTACAGAATAAAATGTATTAGGTATAATTTTTAATAATTTGATGTTTATAGTTAACAAGCTGGTTCCTGACATGGAAAAGGAAGCAATGTGTTTCTTTAGGGAAATTGATTAACTAAAGATTAATTCAAAAGCCGATGATTAGTTGATCATGGACTCCAACTTGATTAAAGTTGGGGCCTCAGTCTTTGGTTATCCCCTATTCTTTACAATCCATAGTCTAGTCAATGAGAATTTATTAAGCACTTACTATATACCCATTATTATGCTAAGTGCTGAAATACTAAGCAAAGCTAAAAGAAAAAGTCTCTGCCCTGAAGGAACTTACATTCTAATGAATATGCAGTAGTGATAATTATTTCTTCAATGCTAGATTGAGATATTGATGACTTGTTGTAAGAGACTGAAGCTATTTGCTACCACCATGCTTCCTTCTCTATCTTTGGGTATTTAATCAGGATTTGGGCGGGGGACATCTCTAAAGAGGAAAGGTTGTATTGGTCCAGAGCTCACCAATACCTCATGGATCCTCAGATATGAGGAGAGGGTTTAGTTAGGGGTTGCTAGGACATTTCTTTAAAATCCTTTGGGCCTTTATGGCTCAAAACCACTAAAGATAAAATATTGGTTTATATGATCATACTTCCTTTCCTGGGTTTCTCTGTGACTTACCTCCACAAAGATCCTCACATATTTCATTTCTTCTTTTGTCGCATCCTCTCTGTATTTTTGTAATTTGCCTCATATTTTATCTCTGTGTCACAGTCTCTTCCTCCAACTCCTCCCAATACATCTTTCTCATTAGGCATGCTAATTTTATAAGACATAAGACTGACTTACTCCTCTGCTCAAAAATTGCTTTTCTATTTTTTTTTTTTTAACTCTTAATGCCTGTAGAATAAAATATAAATTCCTTAGCCCTGTTGTTAAGGTCCTTTTGTGAGTTGTTTCCATCCTATTTTTCTAACATAACTTCACATTAGTTGTAGACTATTACTACCACTTCTCTTCCTCCTCCTCCTCCTCCTCCTCCTCCTACTACTACTACTATTACTATTACCTGCACAATTACTGCCATTACTAGTTATATTCCTACTACTACTACTGCTTCTACTACTACTATCTAGCGTTTTTATAGAATTTTATGATGTACAAAGAACTTTGCATATTTTATCTCATTTATTCTTCTTTATATCATCCTATTCTCTCCAATCAATTAATAATAATAATAATAATCTAGTGTTCAAATAGTTCTTTAAAGCTTACAGACTGTTTACAAATATTTTCTCTCATTTTATCACACAACTCTTTGGGGCAGATGCTATTATTAGCCTCACTTTCCAAATAAGGAAACTGAGACAGATTGAAATTAAGTGACTTGCTTAGGGTCACTATCTAATTCATATATGAAACAGAATTTGAATTCAGATCCTCCTAACTCCAAATCCTGTACTCCCTCCAATTTACCACTCCATCCTATTCAAAAATCATTTATTATGGAAATGTAAACCACTCCTTCCTCTATTCCACCCCAAGAGCTTACATTTAATCAAGGAAGATTACATATCTAAGCATAAATGGCCACCATTCTAGTTGAAATTGCAACAGTAAAAATACTTCTCCAATGGACCATTAAAATTACCTCCAAATTGTCCTCTTTTTTATTTTTTTCCAATTTATCCTCCACATAGTTCCCACAGTAATCATCTCAAAATACAGGATTAATTGTCTCTCCCCTACTCAATAAACTCCAGTAGTTTCTTATTACCGTTTGGGTTAGAAATAAGCATCTTCTTGGTTTTTTAAATACTTTATAGCCTAGCTCCAACCTATCATCTTATTATGTATAATTAGATAGCCTTATTATACATTATATATATAAATATATATAGTGTGTGTATATATATATATATATATATATATATATATATATATATATATATATATATATATATATATCCTATTGCTTAGTTAAATTAGCCTTGCTCCCACTTATCCTCCATATATACTGTATTAGACTCCCTCCTTATCTTTAATCCTTTTATCATTTAATACCTTTTTAACTCCAAATCCTTTTATTTAAAGGGCCAAGTTATATATCCTTCTCCACAAAGGTGTTTCCTTCTCCTCAGCTGAAAATAATCTCTTGTTTCCCTAAATTACATGCTTGATATTCCCAGAATATGATATAATCCCTTGTGCTTATATTCACATCTAGGACCTGTGAATTCTTACGTGTAGGAACTCCTGATGTGAGAAACATCACCATTAACTATTGATGATTTGGCCTCTAACTCCTTGCCTTTAAAAGTTGTTTGAGGGGTAGCTAGGAGTTGCAGATAGAGCACCAGCCCTGAAGTCAGGAGGAACCTGAGTTTAAATCTGGTCTCAGATACTTAACACTTCCTAGCTGTGTGACCCTGGGCAAGTCCCTTAACCCCAATTGCCTCAAAAAAAAATTTTGTTTGAAACTCAGAAAACTTGAGTTTTCCATGGCCACACTTGTTAAAAGCAAGATCTGAACATAATCACTATCCACCATCCCATGCTTCTTCCTTGTGCATAGTTTGCCTTTTGCTATTGGTGCCTGATAAAAGGTGGGGTTTTTGTTGTTGTTGTTGGATTAATTTCCTTGTCAGAATTCTCCTGCTCTTTTGCCTTGTAGTATCATTTCATACATCCTCTCAGAATTTCCTTCCTATTCTGTCAATACAATGATTTAGGTGAGGATTTAGCAACCCATTACTGAAAATATTGGCAAACCTTTTAATATACCATTTAGACCTTATGGCCCCATTTCAAACAGAAGCAATCACTTTAAAAAAAAAAAAAATGATTCTACATCTGAAAGTCTTTCCTTCTCAAAAAAAAAAAAGATTAGAATTATAAAATATATTTAGAGTAGAAAGAAAACTCAGAGCTCAACTAATTCAACCCCTTCATTTAACAAATGAGGAAATTGAGGTACAAAGCCTTCCTTTAGTTCACACAGCTAGTACGCTAGCGCTAAGATTTGAAAGCGGATTCTCTGATTGATCTGGCATTCTTTTTATTTTCACCCTTAGATGCTATCAAAAGATTCTATAAACAAGATAAAAGTTACCTAAGAGAAGAGGCTATAAAGGAAGTGCTGTTTATTTGTTTCAAAGTCTGGAGGGTATTATTATGATTTTTGTTTCATTATGTGTCTTCTTTTGCTAGTGAATTGTTCACAGGATCCCATTGTTCCACTGGGCAAATTGCCTTTAAATTGTACCTTTGCTTTCCAGATAAGGCTGGGTTTGGGAATAACTTCACCACAGTGGACAACAAATCCACAGCTCAGAATGTAGAAGGTATTATTGTCAGTGCTATGTTTAAATCCCTCATCACCCGCTGTGCATCTACTACGCATGAACTACATAGCCCTGAAAACCTGGTGAGTATCTCTTTGCATAAGGATATGTCATCTCAAATACACGAGAGAGCTTAAAACCAGAGCAACAAAGAAGAGAAAAGACAGAGGAAGGTTTGGGGGGAAATAATAGACTGGAGAAAAGAGTCTTCTATTTTGTCACTGTTCTGTCAGCACTAGGAGTGAGTGATTTACTAGGGAATATTAAGAGCACATTTACCTTCTCTTTATTCCACTTTCCTCAACTGAAGAATTACTGAGATGGGAAAGAGGAAAGTAGAGAAGGAATTATTATCACTTATCTCATGAAATCCTCTGATCACTCATGAGATGTTTGCAATGGACTTTGAGCTCCATTAAAGAAAGAAAAAAAAAAATTAAAGTTAAAGTAGGTGTGGATTTACTTAAAATTGTTAAGCCCAGTCTTGTCTTGAATGTGGGAAGTTTTGAGTGAACTTTGTCCTGAGAATGAATTTATAAATAGCCAGAAAACTTCTTTGGAATAGTATGTATGAGGCTGCCCTTAAATCCTATAATTACTAAACTGAAAATTTTAGAAAGGTCTTGAAGAACAGAATGCCCTCTTAGTAGTTAGAAGTTCAGAATGACCAGTTTCAGACAAGACAATTATGTGAGTTCAATTTGCTTGATTATACTTAATTTGCTACATAGCAGGGTTTTACAGAGGGGGTGGTGATGTCAAGGCAAATAAGAGAAAGAAAGGAAAGGATGTTAGTCATTTAAAAATACATAGAAGAAAATAAAAGAAGTTCAGAAGGGATCATAAACAATTAGGGCATTTTTGGAATGAACATTTAAAATGCTTGATGAAATAAGCCATGCAGAATGAAGATTCACAGTTTCATATGCTATCCTCCTTTTCTCTATGAATGAGGAAATGCTTGTGTTTTGGGTGTGTAAAAAATAATTTTAAAAGATAATAAAGTAGATTTAGGTTACAACAAGATGCTAATGATTTTATGAACATCATTCCAAATTATTTTTTGTTTTTGTAATTAAAGCAAATATGTCATAGAGTAGTTCCCATTGTATGTTAGTTGAAGGCTATAATCTGACATCTACTATTCCTAATAGCATGACTAGGTTAATTAAATTGCCCATAACTGGGAATGGCCTGCAAGAGCCGATCACTTAATTGCTTCAGAAGAAATTGTAGCTTGGGATAGTTTAGTCAAAGCTGACTGAAATAGATGCCTGCAGATCCTGCTGCAATCTAACAAGTTACACATGTAACATCCTCATATGCATAATTCTGCCCATTTGCACTTAAGTTAGTGGTGGGAAGATGGCGTACAGTTACTGTTCAAATTCAGAAAAGCATTTAGAATTGAAAGATGTAGATTTGAAAATAGACTAAACAAAGTGAGGTCAAGATAAAGCTATTTTTCCTAAATTACAAAATCATCAGAGCAAGGTTCTCAATGACTAGGTGTCTCAAAAATACCTTTTTGAGGGTTTACTTATCCCCATTCTGGCCCCATCCTCATTACTGATCACAAGCAAGACAATTTCATCACAAATATCCATATTTCAATGAATCGTAATAGACCAATTGGAATTGATTGACCAAAATAATTCTTTAGATCCATACAGAACAAATAATGCTATTTAAATATCATTTTGAGCTAGAAGTGAACAGGTTTTTATATGTATTATAAAAGTGGCATGTATCTCTGAACTTTTCCATTGTATCACATTGTTTTTGAAATGATCTGGCTTATTGCAGAAGAGAGTATACCAATTTTAATTGAGGGGAAGGTGATTGTTTAAAAATACTTTTGGACAAAGGTAAAAGACTAGAACCAAAACCCCAAAAGAGTAGCTGCTCTCCACTTCTTTCTTTGATCATAATTAAGAATTGTCCATAGAAGACTTGGAATTAGAGAAATGGGGCTATAGCCTTATAATTATTACATTGTATCTGATAATATTTTTGAAGTCTAATGTACCACAACTGACCATTTTTAAGTTAATTTTATTTTTTTCAATTACCAAAAATCTATTTTATCTTCCACTCACCTTCTCTCTGGGGAAAAACAAGTTGTAATAAGCATGAATAGGTAATGAAAAAACAAGAAACTATTTCTACATTGACCATATCTAAAACACATTTTTTTCATATTTTACCCAGAGTCCATCACTTTTCTGAAAGGAAGTGTGCAGCAAGCTTTATTATTAGTGCTTCAGTATTGTGGTTGGTCATTTTATTGATCAGAGCTGTCTTTCAAATGTTATCTTTGCAATATTTTTGTTATTATATACATTCTTCTCCTAGTTCTGTTCTTTTTACTCCTTTTTGGTTCATACCAAGGTCTTCTCATATTTTTCTAAACTGTCCCTTTCATCATAGCACAATGGCTTCTCATTACAGATATTATATAGGCACATTTACGTTGTTTATGTGTATACATGTATACATACAAATATAACTTCAAAAATCTATTCATTTCCAATTTATGGGCACTATCTTAATTTCCAGTTCTTTGCTACCAGAAAAAAAAAAACTATTATAAATATTTTCATACATTTGGATCCTTTAAAAATTTCTTTGATCTTTCAAGTACAAACCTAGTGACAATTTACTTTAATTTTTCTAGAAATATAGGATGAAATTGTTCTTCAAGTTTTCACCTGAAAGATTTCTGTGTATATTAAGTGCAGTGGTAAATCATTCATTTTATTAATTTCAGCATGATCAGACTTCATAAGAAAACTATCTGTTGATACAGTTTCCTCTCTTTCCTGCTATACATTATGCTTGTCATTACACAGGGGCTCTATTGTGACATCCGGCAGCTGGTTCAATTCATCAAAGAAGCTCATGGAAATGTTTTCAGGAGGGTGGCCCTGAGTGCCTTGCTAGACAGCGCAGAAAAGTTAGCCCCAGGGAAAAGATCAGAGGAGGCAGAGCAGGACTCAAAACCCTCAGGAAGCAAAAGGTATGTTTGTCTGTGGGAAAGGAACTCTTTGAATGTTTCTCTCAATCTATGACAATGTAGTATTTTGTTCCTTTGCATTTTGTATTCAGATCCTGGTGGTTCTATAAGCATAGGAGTCGTTGACCCTTCTCTTAACTAACAATGTCAGTGTCTTTAGTAGATATTAGGCTCAATAAAACAATGAGTATTAGCTCTACCCTTAGGAAAAAAAAATAAAACAATGAGTATTAGCTCATTGACCCTATAGGAAAAAAAATGTGCATCTATATGTGTGTGTGTGTGTGTGTGTTATACTTATAGCCTTAGTAATTTAGGGTATGGAGAAGTTAAATACTTTGGCCAGGGTCACCTGAGCAGTATGAGTCAAAAGTGGGGCTTAGACCCACATTTTCTTGGCATGAAGGCTAGTTTTCCACTATGTCATAGCTGCCTTTTTAGACACATTTGAAGTAAAGCAGCAGAATATGATTGATAAACAAAGAAAATTTCCTAAATTATTTTTCTGTTAGAAATATCGAATTTCGTTTGATGTGTGATATATAAAAAATTCTGTGTCCTAGTAGATATAAAGAGAAACCTCTAAATTAAAAAAAATGTCCATGTCTTTTGTTTTTGCATCACAGTCATTTCTAGACATGTTATCGATTTCAATTAAACCCTCTCTTGTAACATAAATGCCAAAATGCCAAAAATCATATTATGTATACCATATACAACTAAAGTAGTCCTCAGTCTCTCTAGTAATAGAAAAATAATAGAAGTTTAGTTATCTAGTGTCCAGGACCAGGATTAGTTTTTCAATTATTCCATTTTTTTTCTTTTAATAATCTGTAAATACTTAAATTTGAGGTTCTTCATGCTATATGACTTAATAACTTTATTTGGAGAGCATATTATCAGGATGTATTTTAATGTCAGAGGGAGTATATCATAGTAGATAGAAGGCTAACCTTTGAGCAGAAGATCCTAGGTTCAACTTCTCCTTCTGAAGCATATTGTATTTTCTGGGCAAGCCAATAATGTCTTAGTGCTGTGGACCAGTTCAAAAATAACTGGGAACTACTAATCTATGCATAAGAATATACATATAGATATACATATCTATGTGGGGTACAAATTCACTGAGTTTTAAAATGTGATATTATCTCCATTTTTTGTATTTTTATTTATTCTGGTAAACATTACCCAATTCCATTTTTATCTTATTTTGGCTTTTACATTATTATAGACCATATGGATCACATATTTAACATCTCTGATCTAGATATAGTTCTAAGATTATGAATCAGTTTCCTTATCTAAGATTTCTATATACCATGGAATCATAGTTTCTGTGTCTCTCCCAGCATGCCATGCTGAATTGTATACTAAATAGAGTTAGACTTGAAGCCAGAAAAGACTGAGTTCAAGATCCCCCTTCCCCCCCCCCCCCCCAGCACATTCTGCTTATATGACTCTGGGCAATCCCTCTAAGCAACTCTTTAAATTGGAGAGAAGGTATTCATAGGCATTGGTAGAATGAACTTCTCCATTTGGGAATTCTTAATTATTAATAAAATAACAGGTCCAATCCCTTTCCTACATTTAAAAGGAGCAAGAGCTAAATTCACATTTGTTAGATCTTAATATAAAGTATATATTATTATTAAATGATGGCATTTTCAACAGGATTAAAGATTGTTTTAGTATTGTGTGTATTATCAGTATCAAGTTTGTTTTTACAAATGTCTGCCCACTTTATTGAATGGAAATTAACATATTTTAATTGATAGAATAAACTATTCCCACAGGTCTGAGGCTGGAATAGACAAAGGCCAGGTATCAGCAGCTGATGAGTGTCGCAGCTACATGTCTGGCCGCCCCTTGCAAACTCCAGAGCAGTAAGTAGCAGAGAAGCAGAGATATATCCCAATGACTTTTCAGTAAAGAAAAAATTCTATTATGGAATTGTTGAATTGTCCATTAAAATGGTTCACATTCATTTGTTCCTTTCTGATTCTTCTCCCTTCACTCTAGGCTAAGCCTTAAAGAGTTTTTAAAATTTTGTCTATATTATATTCTCCCTGTATGTGGTTCTATATATTATGAACAAATTGATTTTCTGGATATCTCATTTTGATTTGCTATTAAAAATTTCCAGATACTTCTTATTGCCCAGTTAAATTCAAACCCTTCAACATGGTGACCAGAAATGCCTCTCAATCATATAATTTCTGACTGTCCAATCTTATTTCTTTTTTATTATTTAATTTTATTTCAATTTAACAAATATATTTTTTCTCCAATACTTGTAATAATTTACATAGTCAATCAAATAAATTTCGACATTATCTATATCAAAAAAGTCTCATTCTGTACCCTGAGTCCATTACACGTCTGTCAGGACATGGACAGCAGGCTTCATCATCTACTACTCATGATTATTTTCAATTTGGAATAGCAACACTTTTTCTTCCCTTCAGTTGATCACTGAATCTATCCTTTCTCCTCTCCTTGGAAATTAAAAATTCTTAAATTTGTCCTGTGCCTCAAGAGTCCTCCTTCCCTCCCTTGATATTTCAGCCCCTTCCTTATACTGGGAAAAGTACAATTTCCTTCAATCCCCTGGATGATGAAGATTATGTATCCTTTGTACTGCCTTCAGTGACTATCAGAAATCTGTGTACCTAAAAGAAATGGTTACTCAAAGACTTACTAAAGAGTAAGTCTGTTGGATGATAAAGTACTAGCAACCAATGGAATAAAAATACTACATTGTCCTACTTTTGAATAAACATAGCTTCCCTTCTTCCCCCAAAATCTGATCCTTTTCCAACTGGGGCAATACCCAATGACCCTTCCTCAGTTTCTCCACTTCTCACATTCGCAAAGCTTAAAGATATCAAATCAGCTTTATCATGATGTGGCAGATGTGTTAAGTGCTTAAAAAACAGAAATAGTGCTATGAAAAACTCATTAATATATTAATATAGCTTTCAAGCTATAATGTTATTTAACTACATATGGCTCTGAAGACATATCCTATAAACATGCACCTCTTGATTTATTCATTTGTAATCATATTTTAGTCATCATCATATATTTCAACAATGACAAATCAGCAGTTATTTTTTTAACTTTGTAAGATATTTTTCAAATTTTAATTAATCAATATTGACTTTCACTCCTATCCACTTTCTATGTAGAGGGGTGTGGAGAACAAATCATAATAACTTAAAAATATGCATAATCAAACAAAAATTTTTATTGAATATCTCCATAAATGTGTCTTATTCTATATCATGAGTTCATCAAAATTCATTTTGCTTATCAACTATTTCATCCATTCTCAATCATGTAATCAGTAGAAAAAAATGTTTCTCCCTTTTGTCCCCTCTATTAGATATATTCTCCTCTTTGAGTTTTCCTTTTGGCCAGAAGAATGTCTATTTTGAATATACTAGTATTCTGGCAAGGGTAAAAGAGAAAGGAGAAATTTGTTTTCCATGTTTCTCCTTCCCTTTTACCCCAGTTCTCTGCCTACAAGCTAACCTCAAACCTCTACAGATTGAAGATCAGCAGCTAGCTCTGCCTTTCTTAGATGGAGCCACTCAGTAAATTCAGAAATTTTGATGTGTGCTAACACCTGATTTGGAGCTCCATATGAATCAACAGCTTCTTTTACTTTAAACACAATAGATAATATGGCCTTCTTTTTGCAGAAAAGGAAACTAAGGCATAAAGTAACAAAATTCCAGACAAATCCAAGAAAAGGAATTGGACTCAGAGTCTTAGAATTCAGAGAAGATATATCAGTCAAACCTGTACATAAATGAAAATTTCCATAGTATGACCAAGAAATGTTATTTGGTCTTCACTTAATATTCAAGTAAGGGGCAGGAGGAGAGAGAAATTCAGCAACATAAAGCAAGTTCACTCTCCACCCACTATTAGCAGTTCATTGTACTTTTGTGTAGCTCAGATTTGAGTTCAAATCTGGTTCCAGACCTTTCCTAGCTGTGTATTCCTGGGCAAATCACTTTTCCCTGTTTGCCTCAGTTCCTCATCTCTAAAATGAGCTGGGGAAGGAAATGGCAAACCACTCTAGTATCTTTGCCAAGAAAATTCCAAAACGTAGTCATAAAGAGTTAGATACCACTGAAATGATTAACAGCAATGACAAAAATTGTTAGGGGATTTTTCTTAATAGTAAATCTCTTTATAATTTCTAAATAATTGTTTCTAATTTTTTCTTCTGATCTGGGCTAAACAGAATAAATGTTTCTCTTTGAGCTTTCATAATCTCATTCTTTAGAGTTTTAATAGTTGATTTCTTCCAAGAATTTCATCCATGTGATACTAGCTATTCTTTCTTGGAACCTTTTGAAATCTCTTCTGCCAAAATATATAAGACTGACATGTGCTGACCCAATACATCCCACATGATACAGTTTCCCAAGTTCTAAAATGTGTAAGTAGTCCACTCCATTTGAATTCAATAGCACTAGTGTGATAGTAAAGAGGACTCCCTAGAAAAGCATCATCATAGTGATGGGACCTGATGGGACCTGTCATCCTGCCACAGACAAGTCACAACAAACTTCCTCCATCAACAGCATGAGACAAGAGATCAGTTGGTGATTCTTTGCTCAAACTATGCTTTAAGTCCACAATTGACCCCATGCCTGTTCTCTATCCCTGTTGGCACTCTATGACAAAGTCTCAGTGACCTATATTATTTATAACTCTGCACATATTTACTCCCCCCCATATTTCTTATTCTTTCCTTTGCCTATGTTCTTTTTTACTCTTCTTCCTTTCTATAAAGGTCACATTGACTGAGTAATACTCAAATTAATAATGGTTTTTAAGTTCTCATTTCTCTGGAACTCAGTATTGATATAAACTCATTAGACAAAGCTAATGTACCACCCTCTCAGGCAAAGCTGATAAATGGTCCCACTGGATCCTTTTATTCCTCTTCAGAGAGTTTACTCCTACCCTGATCAAAATGTCATGAATTCTCTGTAGGTGAGAAACTGCATGCAACATGAATATTTGATGTGACCCTGCAGAGGAATTCACTTCCAGCAAACTAGCATGAGTTCATTTTAGAATAGAAAAAAAAAAAACAACCCTAAAACTTCAGGTTAACAAATAAGAATTCAGAGGATACAAATCACTGGCAAGCTTTGGCGAGATGTAATTGGATTCTATATATTTCTCCATAAAAGCTATGTGAAAAAATGAATATTTTACACTGCACCTAGGAAAGATTCCAAATCTGTCTCCAAGGTCTGCAAGCAAATTTAAAATTATTGTTTAAAATCCCATAAACACTGGCTATAGCACTTGTTTCTGGTTCATGTTGATTTCTAAAACCTAATTGAAGTGTCTCTCATTTCTCAGTAGTTGGAACTTTCAGTCCCTAAGCTTTGTAATAACTGTTACCAGAATGAGTTATAAAGTTAATGACATTTTAGAATGAATTGTCTCTTTTATCATGACTCACAGGAACTAAAATGCTTGTCAAATTAAACACATATATTTTTTAAAAAGTAAAAGAAAATAGATGAGGGCACATTCATTTGACAATATAACAATGGTTCTGCATACCTTTGGGCGGAATCAATGCAGTGGTGTGCTGGTAAAAATTTAATAACCAGTCTTGGCAAGTCAGGAAAACTTAGTTCAAATCCCATCTCAAACTCTAACCTTAAAAAGCACTTAATTTGTCTTTATCCTTGAATTATATCCAATTTCTAAAATCTCTTCTGGTTCTATGATTCACTAAAAGATTCCCACACTATTTTCCTTATCAATAATAATACAATTACCTAAAATTAAGTATGAGATAATGCACACTGGCAAGTTTGGAGGATAGATTAAAAGTATGATCATTTTGTGGTCACTGAAAAAAGTGAGTTTTGCTGCTATTAATCCTTGACTTTGTTTGCTCACAGTGATGAACAAATGCAAGGGGCAAATTTAGGACGCAAAGATTTTTGGCGCAAGATGTTCAAATCTCAGAGTGCAGCAAGTGATACCAGCAGCCAATCAGAGCAGGACACATCAGAATGTACCACAGCTCACTCTGGGACAACCACTGATAGGCGATCCCGCTCACGTTCCCGGAGGATTTCACTTCGAAAGAAACTCAAACTCCCCATAGGTAAAAGTAGGTCTATTTATTTATTTATTTATTTTTAAATTTTTGTATGTATGTATGTATGTATTTTATTTTGTACATAAGTATACTGGCAGTTTAAGAGGGGGCAGGAATTCCACCCAGTTGATTGGGAGGAATTTATTAATTCATCCTGTTAATCAATCAAAAAGTATTCTTTAACCATTTCTTGTGTCCCAAGTAGTGCCCTAGGCAATGGACATGACCATATTATTTAAAGTCCAATACTGCACACTTTCACCCAAAACATATAAATTGAAGAATTTCTTCTCATTCATATTCCGTCATATTGGTCCTTTCCCTGTTTTAAGGCTATATCCTAGAATTTTTACCTTATTGAGACTGGAGACAATATTGAACTGTGTTAATAGACTTTGTTTATTAAATAGGAAACTGGCTAAAGAGATCATCTCTCTCGGGCCTAGCGGATGGTGTAGAAGATCTCTTGGACATTAGCTCAGTAGACCGTCTTTCTTTCATCAGGCAAAGCTCGAAGGTAAACTAATCATCATTTTTTGGGAAAGTTAGATGACTAATAAAACTTTCAGTTCTGGGTATATTATAGAGTGATAGATTTAGAACCAGGAAACTTAAAGGTTATCAAATACACAACTAGTAAGTGAAAAAGGCAAAAATTGAATCTAGTGTCTTACTTCAAATCCAGCATTCTGTTCACCCCAGAAGTCCACTGAGGTGTGATTAAAGAGGACTTTAAAGTGAACAAATTTGGAAAATATCAAAGAAAAGCAATTGAAATTGACAATGAATAGTAGTCTGTATGCACGTACTTTAGAGGCACAGTAGGTAGAGGTCTAGTCTTAAAATCAGGAATATATTAATTCAAATCCTATTTCTCACCAAATCATTTAACTTCTTCTAATCTCACCTTTCTGTTCTGCAAAATGAGAGGCTTGGATACTCTGGCCTCAAGTTCCTTTCCAGCTCTGTCTATAATCATAATTTGGCAGATTTTTAATGTTGAAAATAAACAATTTAATGGAATCTTGATGTTATGGAAAGAAAACACACTGTTTACAATTTAGACTAAAAATAAGTGAAAAAATCTGATCCATTGTGTGCAAGCAAAAGTAAGAAAAAAAAAAAAAACATCATTTGGCACATAGAGAAGAACATCACCTTTTGAATAGAGTTATTTCCCACAGGTACTTTGCATTTACAGAAACCATATGGTCACAATGACCACTCAAACATAGGCCTTGGAAGTAGTTTGTTATGAGAAATGAAGAGTAATTTGCTAGTCTCTCTGACATTCTATCTTACCGCCTCTTACCACCTCTGCTGCCCATGCATACCTGGAAGGAAGGGAATACCATAGCACTGTCTCCATAGTCACCTGTATAAATTCTACTTCCCTTCTTCTAGCTTTCCAACTATACACTGTTCTCTAATGTCCTGAAAATTCTCTACCCTGAGGCCAGATGTTGAGAAACCATCTGAATTCACTCCTCAATGATTAACAGATTTGTACCCTGTCATACTATTCCCATTCCAGCCATTCTGAACCTCGTTGTCATTATCTAATCCTTGTTGTCTCTCTCCTCCTTGCCTGCTCTCTTGCTATCCCCCTTAATCCAAAACTATCCCTGCACACCTACACCCCCAATTCCATGCTTAAAAGCTACCTTTCCTTTCTACTGTGCTCTCTGAGCATCCATAGGTAACAAATTACCTTTTTTATTAAACCATTTTCTTTCCTGTTTTTTTTCCATCTTCTTGCAGTCATTAAAACCTGGCCCTTTCATAACTGACACAACTTCCCTACCCATCTTTTCCAGCACTGGTTATACTGTCACTCATATTCTTCTACTCCCTGATCAGATAGAGGGTTAGATTACTTCTTGCTCCCCATTGCCATTTTGAGGAACTCTTTCTAATGCCATCACTTAGTAAATTCATCCCTTTTAAGATTCATTCAATCCATATCTATCACCCAATTCTGATAAATGTCATCTAATGTCCTCTAAGATGCTCTTTCTTTAATAACTTTAATACCTGGATCACAGGCATTTTCTCCTCCCCAAGTCCTTCCCTCATACTGGGTACTTCACAGATTTATACAGAAATGATCAAACCCTTTTATTTCCTTCCCTTCCAATTTCCATTTCCATGTTCATGAATTGAAATTCCTTTATCTTTTAACAATCTGTTGTCATTCCACCTTCTGCCTTGCAATTGCAAACCTAGTTCTTTGAATTATCTTTGACCTGTGATCCCTCTAACTATTAAGTTCTTTCCCAGACTGTCACTGCTGCACTGATGATTGCACTTTCCTTTTTTCTGTTTTGACCCCTTGGAGAATTAGTTCAACTTTACACCATTCTCTTCTCTTAAGTTCCTTGCCCCCTCATCTTATTTCCAATCTTGCCCTACTATGCCTCAATCTTGGATTACTTCTATATAGTATTGTTTTCATTCCAACTTACATGTTGCTGAATGAAGCAGGAGAAAAAATTTAAAACCTTACTAGGTCCACTACTAATTCATGTAACATAATATAAACTGGGCCCTCAGCACAGCAAAATGATCATTTTTAGACCTCTCTAGGATTCACTATCCTATTTATCATAGCATTCTTTCCAAATCTTTTCATTCCTCTAGGAGCCTTACATGGCTCCCTTCACTGAAAACCTTGACTTATAATTCAATGGGGAAAAATTGAGAACTTCCTCTTCTCCTCTCCTTGCCTCATCTTACTTTACTCAGATGTCTTTTGCCCCTTTTTTAGTGCTCCTGTCTATTGCCAAGGCTAACCCCTTTATGCGCATAGGTGATCCCAATCCATTCAGTCTTCCCCAGCATATTGCTTTTTCTTTCATCCTGCTATGACCAATCTTTGAATTATTTCTGCTTATGGTTGCTTCTCTGTTTCCACATATGTCCCTATATCTGCCAGCCTCAAAAAACCTTAATTGATCCATTTTTCCCAGTTAACTATTGTCCCACATGTCTCCTTCAATTTTTTTGGCTATTATTTCTTGAGAAGGCCAGCTATAATCAGTGCCTTCACACCTCTCTCTCTCTCTCTCTCTCTGTCTCTCTCTCTCTCTCTCTGTCTCTCTCTTTCCCCCCTCTCCCCTCATAACTCTACAATCTAGCTTCTAACCTTTTCATTCAACTGACACCTCTGCTTCCAAAGTTACCAGTGAATTTTTAAATTTATAAATCATATGACCTCTTTTCAATCCTGATACTTTTTACTTCTATGCAGTTTTTAACACTGGCCTCCTTTATTGTTCTTTACACTCATAGAACTCCATGGTTGGGATTTGAATTCAGTTGCTTTGATTCAAATTGTCTCAAATAATTCCAAATGCCCAATTAATGGGCATTATTTTCTAACCTTTTTCAATTCATGACATACCTATGAATTTGATGAGGCACTTCCAAACTATCACATAGTCAGTTCAATCACCCTGTCAGTAAGTCTGCATATCCCTCTAAATATATTTCATACATAGATATACATAAACATGTATACACCATTCATATTCTCTTTGCTTCACAATCATTACAACTACTTTTATTCTCTACTCTTCATGGTCAGAAATTGACAGAAGGAAATGAGAAAACCCAAAATGAAACAACACACCAAGGGCGTCATGATATACCAATAATAAACTAGTAGGAAAAAGTAGAGTTAGATTCAAGTAGAATGTGCACTTGTTCCCTTTATAACTAAAGTTTGGGATGCAAAAATGACTTTCTCACATGAATTATTTACTAGTGTTTTTTTTCCCCTTCATTAGTATCTTGTGAAAAGTAGTGTTCTTTCTGTAGCTTTTTTTGCAAAAGAAAATTTTGCTAAAGAAAATATAGGTATGTGGTTGGTGGGACAAGTACTGGTTTAGGTGTTAAGAAATCCTATTTCTAATGATAACTTAATCATGGGCAAGCTATTCATTGTCCTTAGACCTCAGCAGTGTTCACATTGAGGTGGAAACAGGACCAGATGTAGATTTAAAGGAATTGAATTGAAATCCCTATTCTGGAGTTGGGAGAGTCAGTGTCTTGTGTGAGGAACAACAAGAAGCTCAGTGTTACTGATTTGTGGAGTGTATGGGAAGGATTAAGGTGAAAGAAGTCTAAAAATATAGGAAGGATCCAGGTTGTGAGAATCTGGTCCATAAGTAAAATGATTATCTGTGTTACTCTTTCCAGTTCTAGAGTC
Organism: Sminthopsis crassicaudata; assembly: GCF_048593235.1. Lineage (NCBI taxonomy): Eukaryota > Metazoa > Chordata > Mammalia > Dasyuromorphia > Dasyuridae > Sminthopsis > Sminthopsis crassicaudata. Next base: position 73,512,461 of record NC_133619.1, on the reverse strand, counting down.
AATAAACATTTATTAAACATCTACTATGTGCCAGGGACTATGCTAAATGCTAGGTATAGAAAAAGACTGTCCTTGCCCTCATAGAGCTTATAATCCAATGGGAGAAACAACATGCAAACAAATATATACAAAGCAAGCCTTATACAGGTAAATAAGAAATAATTAACAGAGGAAAGCTTCTGGAATTAAGAGATATTGGAGAAGGCTTCAAATGGGAGGTAGGATTTTAGTTGGAATTTTTAGGGACCCAGGGACATCAGTAGTCAGAGTGGAAGAGGAAAAGCATTTCCAGCATGAGGGCCAACCAGAGAAAATCCCCAGAGCTGGGAGGCAAGATGTCTTGTTCATGAAATGATCTGGAAGCCAATATCTTTGATCCAAAGAGGATGTGTTGAGGAATAAAGTATAAGAGGATTGGAATGATAGGAAGAGGCTAGTTTATGAAGGGATTTTAATACCTAACATAATATTTGTATTTGCTCCTGGAGCTGGTAAGAAGCCATTGTCTCTGGTCTGGCATCTTTTCCTTAACTTGGAGTCCTTTCTTATTGTCTGTTTCAAGCAATTAACATGCATGTTTTCAATACCTATTTTAAACCAGGCAATATTAGTTTCTAGGGATACAATATTTTGTTTAGTTTTTAATTCCAAACTTAGTATGCATAAGCTAAACGAAGTCATAGAGTGAACAAACAAGATTTTCAATTGATCATGATAAAGTAACAAGATTTAATTTTTTTAATAATGTATATAAGATTCACTTTAGAGAAGAAAATTAATTGCGTAGATAGAGAGCTACATTGAAAGACCAAAAGAAATTGGTTTCCAGACTTGCCTCTAATATTCTGGTTGTGTAATCCATGAGAAGTCACTCAAGCTTTCAGTATCTCGAGTGACTCTCTAAGATTATAAATTGACAACAGTCACTGCTATGCATTGGTGGATGGAGTTTTCTCCCTGGCTGCTTCCTACATGGATGAAATCACATCTTTGGAAAAAAAAATAAATAGAATAAAGAACTTTAACCAAAAAATTGCAACAAAAATGTGATTTCTCCCCCCCCCCCATAACCCATTTTCTTCTCTTTTCATTTTCTTTAATTTTTTGAAATCTATTTTGTTGCTGTTATTCCTGCCTTGGAATTTTAAAGTATAAAAAAGTTTTAGAACCATTGGGCCAAGAGAAATACAATTTAGTTTTTAGAACAAGAAATATGATTTCAAGAATAAGCATAGTGCATTAATGGTAAATTAAGTTATGCTGAGCCTTTCTAAAAATTATTTTATTATGTTTAGTTCTCTTTAGCATTTTATTATCCATTTGAAGTGGATTAGGGAAAGGAAGACTGGTTTTGCTGATGACTTTGAATTGAGGCTCCCTTGAATGACAACAATAGGAAAATAATATCATTATTGTTACTAAAAATTTTTCTTAATGCTTCATGATCAAAAATCTAATCTGGTTTCTGACTGTGCTGCCATTTGTTTTGCAATATTTTCACCAGCATGTGAGAATATACTATAATGATTAACACAATTTATTGAAGAATCCTGAAGAACCTAAAATAAGTTTATGTGCTAAAAACACTTCATTTCCAAGGCAAGGATTAGAGTCACGCCAGAACATGCTGCCATCTAATTTAGCTTTATTCTTAAAACCAGTTTTCTATTTTCTCAGGTTAAGTTCACCAGTGCAGTAAAACTATCTGAAGGAGGACCAGGAAGTGGGATGGAGAATGGAAGAGATGATGAAGAGAATTTCTTCAAAAGACTTGGTAAATGACATGTAACCATCAGAAATTCATTTAGGCTTCATTATACTGAAGAAAAAAGTATGGTTAAATTTTAAAAATCTATTCCCATTTGTCCTTTTATTTTTTCCCTTTATGCCTATATTCTTTCTCTCCTTTTTTGTCTTTTTCCTCTTATTTTATAATATTTTCATATTTCCTTTATATCCTTTCTATTGGTTATTTTGCTTTCTCTTGCCATTTTTCTTCCCAATTTGTTATTAGGATCATAATAGCATAGGATATGAGAGTGGGATTGGATCATAAAGGTCATGTACTATGACTTTCCATAGGTAGATAGATACATATGTATTTTGTATATTTATATATGTGTGTATGTTTATATATATTTGTATGTGTTTATTTTACATATGCATACATACATATGTGTTTTTAACAGCTTTCCTTACAAATTTTTATCCAGCCTCTGATTGAATAATTCTAGGATTAGAAAGCTTTTTACTTCACAATGCAGTCTGTTCCTTAATAATATGACTGGAATACTCCTCTGTGGAAATTTGACCAAGTCTACCCTTTATTTATATTCTAAAGCTGCAGAGAATAATTTGTTTCTTGTACCAACCTTCAAATATTAGAATACAATATCATCTCTTCCTTTAGTCTTTTCTTGTCTGAGCTAAACATTTCCAGATCCTCCAACTCTTCTTCATATGACAGGATTTCTATTATTAAGGCCTTCTGATTATATTCTGGATCAATTACAAATTATAAAGTTCTCATGTAAAAATGTGGCCACAACTGCACATAATAAACATAATATTCAAAATATAGCCCCATCGGAATTCAGTGTGACTATTATTTCCAACGTTTTCTGTATACATGTATATATGCATTTATATGCATGCATACATTATACACCCACACACCCACACACACACATATATTTGAGAACCATTGGACCAAGGAGAAATATACTTTACTTCTTAGAACAAGAAACATATGATTTCAAGGATAAGCATAGTGCATTATTGACAAATACATACATACATATATATATATATATATATATATATACACACACACACACACACACACATCCACATGCATACAGACAGACACACAAATACTTGTGTTGGATTAGGCTGCATTATTTTTAGGGCAAAAGGAAAGGCAGGGAAGGAAGGATAGAAAAAGAAAAAAGTACTTTTGTAGTGGCTACTATGTGCCAGTAGCTACTATATTACAAATATCATTTAATCAAAATATTATTTCATGACATTCTTATACAATAGTATGTTCAGTAATTCCCCAGATGATTATAATCACTTTATTTCCAGATTTTTTATGCAATTAAAAAGATAACTCCTAATATTTTCATACATATGGGAATTTTTCCATTTTCTTCCTTTTTGGTGTATTTATTAAAAATAGAAATTGTTCAGTGAAAGAGTATGAATAGTTTAATGACATCTCTTATATTATTGCATGTTGTTACACAGAAATTAGTCTAAATCAGAATTCTAGCAAGAGTTTATTTATTTTGTTTATGCCTATCTTTTTAAAGCCCATTCAGCATTGGTGATTTTCATTTTTATCCTCTTTTCCAAATTAATGGCATTATGCCATAGCATAAGATTACAATAGCTTTTGTGACTGACAGCACAATTGAACATATATCAAGTTTATAGATACCCCAGTCATTTTTAAATAAATTGCTATTTTGTATCTCCTCCCTCATACTGTATTTCTGAAGTTGATTTTTTTTAACCTAGGTAAAAAATTTTACATTTAGCCCTTTTAATTTTATGTTTTTAGTTTCAGCACAATTCCTTTTCAATTCTATTATCCAGTTAGTTAACACTGTTTTCTGTTCTCTTTAAGTATACACACACACACACACACACACACACACACACCACATACATTCCATTTAAGTATTTATCCAAGTCATTAAGAAAACATTAAACTTCACAGAACCAAGCATTGAGAAATGGACCAAGACACTACATTGGACACCTACTTCCACTTTGACATCTAATAATTAATTATTATTCATTTTATGTAGCCCACATCTCTCCATATTTTTCATTAGAGTAGCATAATACTTTATCAAAATCTTTGTAGAAATCTAGATGTTCCCTTTACATAGCATTCTCTGCGTCTATCAGTCTACTGGCTCTAATTTTTAAAAAATTTAAAAATGAGATTAACAAAGAATGGTCTGTTCTTTTTTATGAAATAATTTTTATTTATTATATATTTTTATTTCATTGAATATTTCCTACTTAAATGTAAAAATTTTAATAATCTCCCTTTTTTAAGAGTTCTAAGTTCTCTTCATGATCTGTTTTTGATGAAATTGTTCTGACTCCTTATGTTTATTGCATATTTTTCTAGATTTCCAGTAATCTTCCTTTGAGTAATATTTTCTAGTATTTTGCCTTCAGTTTTTACTTTCCATTTTCTTTCCTTTCTTGAAAACCAAAACGACACTTGCCCTCAGCTAATCTTATAGTTCAAAGCACTTCCTATGAGGAAGTGTGACCTTGAACTTGTCCAAGCCACCTAAATGGACTTTAGCTTCTTTATATCCTTAATTATCTTGATTTTTAACTATTAGTCATTATTATTTTGTCCTTTCCTGTTCAAAGAGTATTCTCTTTAAGGAAAGCAGAAGAAAAATAAGAATTAAATAGTCTAATTTCTTTGTACCATATCTCATTCTTGTCTCATCCACCCCAAACAATGCTATTATCTTTTTGTTCTTATTTCCTATACCAGAACAATAATCATTCCTATTTTTATTATTTTATTTAGCTTTCCCGGATGGCTAAAACTCATACCTAATTTTATTACTTCTAACACTGTTCTTACAAGACTGTGTCATGCTTTTGCATTAATTTTACCATTATCTGCTCTTGCTTTCATCTTCTGAATAAGGCTTTTAAAGATCTAAGTTAAGTAGGGGGATTTCCTGTGCACTCACATCAGTCTCTTCAAAAAGCTTCCATTTTTTCCTTATTATCAAACTGATTTTCTTTGGGTCTTGAGAATTCCATTCTTAAGGGTTTTCTATTCTTCCTAGGCTGACTTTCATGTTTCATTCTTTGGGATTTTTTCTACATTCTAAGCCTCAGATCATATCATGTGATCCATATTTTAATATACTCTTCCCTTTTATTTTAAAATGAAACCACATTTTTATTTACTACGAGATTCATTAAATACCTGCAATCTCAGTCATAGTTTTGTTTAGATCAGCATTTAACACAATGCCTGCCACATATAAGGTGCTTAATAAATAACTAACTATTGATAGATGTTTGTTATTTATTGATATTGAGAGAAGAAATGGGAGAGGAATAGGTGAAACAACTTTTGCAGCTCTTTTAAATATCTGCTCCAATTTTCTCTCCCATTGGATACTGTCTACCTCTTCAGGTTGCCACAGTTTTGATGACCATCTGAGCTCCAACCAGGAGGGGGCAAAATATAAGAATGTAGTGAATCTGGGAGCAATTAGACAAGGCATGAAGAGATTTCAGTTTCTGTTAAACTGCTGTGAACCAGGTACTATTCCTGATGCCTCCATCCTGGCAGCTGCCCTAGATCTGGTAAGTAATTTTAAGGTTCTAACCAATCTTTCTCATTTTCCAAGTGACACTGTCAACTGAGATTAGCACAAATAGCAAAACCCAAAGCTTTCTTTGCATGTCAAAGCAAAGAATAGGCAAAAAGAGTAGCAAATGAAAATATTTCAATTTAGCTAAACGCTTCTAATTCTTATAGCTACCTTCTACTTTTGAAGTATTAAGAATTGTGGTATATTGATAACAACAAATCTGGGAAACAATAAATCCAAAATTTTAAAACTTGGAAAACCTTTATGACAATTTTTGTATTTTTATAAACTAAGGCATATGAAAACTTTGTAACAAACCAGTACCATATAAGACAATTATAAGTCTGTAGATATCACTTCTAGAGATGGCAGAGGACTAAGACATCATAAAAGTTATCTCATCTTCCCATTTTATAGAAAAGGAAAGTATGGGTCAAAGAGGTTGAGCAAGGTCCAGGTCACAGATAGTAAATAGCGGAGCCAGTATTTGAATTCAAGTCTTTCTATTCTAAATTCAATGCTTTTTCATTTCACCATCATCATTCACAAAATGACAGAATCTCAGAACTGGAAAAAACCTCAAATGCCATCTAATGCCCCCTTTACATGAACTCTCCTAGTGCAGTAGAACTCATAACTCCAGAGGTGTCCCATCCCATTTTATATCAAAGCCAAGTCTATCTCTTAGAAACTTCCATTCATTATTCTTAGTAGTTCTTTGTGACTTCTACTCATTGATTTTCTTGTGCTAAGCATAACAAGTCTTAATGGTTCTTACACATGACAGTCATACTTGAAGTCAGCTATGTTTTTCTCCCTAAGATTTCACTAAGCTAAACAATCTTAGTTGCTTCCATGGATTTTTCTATGGCATAGTTTCCCTACCATCAAGGCTGCCCTTTTCTGTTTCGTTCTTTCCATATCATACCTAGAATTGGAGACAATGTTTCAGTATAGTCTGATCAGGGCAGGCTATATTTTAAAGGGGAAAAATTATCTTTTTGAAGGTTTTTTAAATTTTCATCATTCTTTCTTGAAAGCATGCTTTATTGAATTAAAAAAACAGAATCATAAGATTAGAAGAGCCTTTGAAATATCTAGTTTATCCATCTATCTCCAAGCTAACTAGAAGTTAGACAGTCTCAGTGACTGGGATCTATTGTCTTAAAACTTCTTTCAGGTGAGAAAGCCAGGTACCAAAAAAAAACTCATTTTCTAGATGTTGGGTGACTATGGATGGGTTCTAACAGTGAAATTAGGCCAGGAATACTTATAAGGGCACAAGCATGGTGAACCTAAACTAAGGTATAAGGCTGGGACTTTGTCACAAGCATTGAGGTAAGGGCCTAATCACAAAACCTAATCACAAAATTAGAGCAGGAATAGAAACAGGCTTGGGTTATATATTTGTGGGTCCTTCTCTTTCCCTTGCCAACTAACCAAATTGGTCCCAAAGATTAGAATGTGGTTAAACCTACAGATGAGGAATTATATCCTCAAAAAAGCAGAAAGTTAGGTGTCTTATTTATTCCCTGATTGATTTAAGTAAAGCTCTATTAAAACTCTTGACTTTTAAGATAGTGGAAGATTACATATAGCCTTTAAACATAATTCAAATTAAGAAGTATGGAGTAACTGAATCCCTAATCCAAAATACAACTATATTCATGGAGTCTTGACTAATTATAACTGAATTGTTTAGCCAATTTTCCTTAATGCAAAGCTGAGTTGATCAAATTTCAAATGTGGATTTCAGCCTCTGTTTTTATGTTTTTTATATTTTTCTTAGGCAAAAACTTTCAAAGCCCTATTTTAACTATTGATAGAGGATATCTACATATAAGAAAAATATTGAGAGTTCACTCAAAGTATACTTAATAGCCATATACCTGTGGCTCTCAAAAACATAGATACCAGAATATGTTGTTTGCTAAATAATTTACTATTGTACTGTTGTTCCCTGTCGCTCAATCTAAAGGTCTGAATTTGAATAAACATAAAGTTATTCTTCGCATTTATTTTAAATCCAAAGTTTAAGCATAATCTTTTAGATGAAGAAAATAATTTTCAATATTTTATTAAAAAGAAAAACACCAATGACATTTTGCTATCTTAGTTATATAACCAACATTTTTTTGTTAGAAAAAAATTATTAATATGCTTACAAAGAAAAAATTCTGTCAAATAACAGAGTTATAAAAACATAAGTATATACAGACTTCTGAAATGTTCATGTTCAAAATCTATGCAAAGGAAAAGCTTTTTATTTATTTCAAATATTTCCCCTAGCATTGTTGCCATGACAACTGACAAAAATTAGGGATAATCAACTCTAGTTTTAGGTTCAGCTCAGCCTCTTTTGACTTTTTTTTTGTTAAGAAATTAACAAGAAATGAATGTAATTCCTCTCAAATACATTGATATTTTTGAAAGGACCTTCGTTATTGTCAAAGCTTTATATATATACACAAAATGAAACAGTATTACATAAAAAGTCAAAAAATAATATTAAGTATGAGAGCATCTTTTTAAGTGTCTTAAGTTTGAAAATTCCTCTTCATTTCCTGATAGAAAATCTGAGTATTACCTTCATTTTACAAATGAGAAAACCAGTTTCTCAGAGAGTACAGTATCCTAGTTCATATTCCTAGTAAGTGTCAGATTCAATACTTCAATTCTGATCTTTTTATTCTAATGTCAGTACCATTTTGCTAGATCATGCTGCAAAAATCCACCATATTGGTAATAGTCACCACAAATATTATGTCTCTTTTTCTCTCAAAGTTATCTGTCAACTACAATATTGCTTTTGACCACAACTGCTCCAGGAGTGGATGGGGGAAAGGAAGCCTGTCAGATACCTGGTGCTTCATACAGGCAAAGAACTCAATATAGATTAAGTAATAAATATGGAACCCAAATTTGTGCCTTGCAGCAGACTTGGAGTCAATACATTTTTTTTTTTGCTGCCATCAGTGATTTTAAAGTAGATTAGCATGCTGTTCTCATTAAAACAGGAGCCTACTACATTAGATGTATTATATCATTTTAGTTAGGAGGTCAAAAAGATCCATGTAACTGCCTAAGGGATGACATCTAAGATTGGATTTTACATAATATAGTCTTGTTCATCACTGTACTCTGGCAATAAAGGATTAATTAGTGCCTATTTTGGTGTTATAAACTTAAATATACTTTCTCAAAATGGAAAAAAAAATAGAATTCTGTTCCATAAATTCCAATTGGTAACAATACTTGCCAGAAATCCCTAGCAAAATAAAGTAAGAATTAAAATATTTCACAATTTTCTGCTTTAAAATATTGTGGAGACATGATCTTTCCATTTTTAAAAAATGTTAATTTCAACTATTTCATTCTAGATAATTTCTCACTGGAGACTAAAGGCTAGAAAATTGGTTTGCCACATACCAAACATCACATAGAAATCCTCAAAAACTTCTCAAATTTATTTTTAATTGATTTCATCTTTGCAAATAAAAAGGGGACATTTCTCACAAGAATGACACCTGCCATTCTAACTAATTGTCATGTTCATCATACATTTACTATATGCAGTTATAATATTTTAAGAGAGCAGGATTTGACACACTTTAAAATAAGCTATTAAAACAGGATTCTGCTGTGCATTTCATATAGTGCTTTAAAAAAAGTAACTAAAATGTTGCAAAATTTTACCAAATTCCTAACAACCTATTCCCAAATAGATTGAGACTTGCTAAGAGAAAAAGGTAAGTCTATAGAAGCAATATTAATTAATTTTCTTTTTAAATGATAAGTTAATAAAGTCTACTTAATGTGACAGTCTAGTGATAGCTTAGGTTCATTTCCTTGTTGAATTAAAGTTTAGCATTGATAGTTTCTTGAAAGACTGTTCATTATTTTGTGAAAAAATAAAGCCCATAGAATAATGATTTCTCTATAGGTTTATAAGAACTGATGCTTTCCTATTTGAAGTGAGACAGTGACTTCCCTCAAAACAATTTCCATAGATTTCCTATTATTTCTCTACTAGCCTTGAGCAGTATACATAAGTCTTTCTGAATTCATTATCTACAGCTTATTTGTCACATTTTCAATGTGAAGTCACATCTGTCAATTAAAAAGAAATGTAGTAGTCTCATGTATTTACCAAGGAATCTTTCCAGTGACACCTTCTATTAGTCTCCATATTGTCCTACATCCACATAATATGTGATTGAGTATCAAGGAGGCAGCTTTCTGCAAACTGTTCCAGATACTTCCATGATTTAATACATTCAGAAAAAGAAATCGTCTAACATTTTCCTCCTCAGATCAGACTATTGGGGAAAATATAACACATTTCTGTGAAAGCCAAAGTTCCAGTTCATTTCAGAACTGTTATTTTCTAGGTCCTTGAATTATATAGAAAGCTGTTCCCAGGAAGATGAAAATTAGTTTCTCACTGGGTTGATGAGGCTTCTGTGGTTCAGCCTGCACCAGTCTGACTGTGTCAGCATGGCCTCAGAAACTGACTGTAAATGTAATTAGGCCAGAAGATGCATAATGCTCTTTCCACAGAAATGCCTGGTCCAACTAGATTGCAGAATATCACAAATGTGACTAAAATGAATCTTGACTTTAAATGATATGGATGACCAAAGTCTGTAGTCCCTCTTCTTTGAATTAAAAAGATATTCTCTTCTCTGGAAATATCAATTAGTGCCTTTCAGAAAACTGAAATTCCTCTTAAGATTCAGTGACTTTTTCTTAGGTAACAATAAAGTATTTTCTTAAACAGCATCTGCAGGGAAATGTGAAAAATACCTTCCACTCATTTGTTTTTGTTGCAAAATTTAAGAGATGACAGTGGAAAAATAAAGAGGAAAGCTTGAAATTTAAAGTCCTTTAGTTTATAAATGTTTGAAGGTAAAGAACTGTATTGCATAATGATATTTTTAGACATCTTTGAAAATTCAACTAGATAACTTTAATGAAAGAGGTATTTTTCATTTGCTTGTTAAGTTCCCCCCCCCCTTTTGTGCTACTCTGGGGATAAGAAACCATTCATTGATGGAATACAAGCATTCAGGTGGCATCAATCCAATACAGAGAGGAGATGAAAGGAGAACTGTTTTCAGGAGATAAGTTTAAAAACTATGACCTACTCCTACTTCAAAATAACATGCAAAATCCTTCTTTTGGGGAGCAACAGTAGAGTAGAATTTTTGCTTTGGTGTTTAGTTTTAATTTTCATTGTAGTAACCTGTGGTTCTTTTCAGCTATGCAACATTCGCCTGATTCATTTCTCTCCATTTGTGATGTGTTTCTCTGTGATGTCAATTCATCCCTGTCCATTCTGTCATATCTCCATCTTTCTCTTGCTGCTTCTTCAGATTGCACTGCGTGTTAAGAGGTAAGATCTATCAAAGGAGGGGAAAGTGACTTATGTTTAAGTTCAGGAAGAATCCTCTCCAAGGATTTCCATTTTTCTGCCTGAAAACCAGCACTTTGACTCAACTTTTTGTGAGGATCTTATGAAGACATTAGTTCCATCTCACTCTTGAGTGCCTCATTTCCTCCTCTGCATACTCTGAGTTTTAAATCCATGTTATGGACCATCTGCTATTCTACTAGACCATGCATCATAATCCTTGCTTTTGCACCTTGACTCTCTCCATATTCTATAAAATAACATGTATGCTTCAAAGAAAGGGAAAAGGATATCTCTATCAAACATGGCTTCATTGGCTATAAAGCACCAAGATGCTAAGCGTCTCACCAGTCCTCTATAGAAATGTAATAAATAGTACAACCTTTGAATTGTGTGATTATTCCTTAATCACAGTATCGTAGGATTACAGAGTTAAAGCTGAAAGAGACTTTGAAGATCATTTAATTCAAACCTGTATCTTTACAGATGAAAATTGAGGGTTAGAGAGGTCAAGTTTCTTGTCCAAGATCACACAAAGAGTAAATGTCAGAACTGGGATTTGAACTCAAGTTCCCTGGCTCCAAAACCAGAACTTTTTTCACCAAATAAACTGCCTCACTTCTGAGATAATGTATGTAAAAAAATCTTTGCAAATCTTAAAGCACTGTATAAATGTTTTAAAATCTTACAATTTCATCTATCTACACAGATAATTAAATACGCCAATTAAGTGTCACATTTACCTCACTGCAAACTTCATTAAGATCAAGTATTGTATCATTAAGGGCATATTCTGTAGCTAAGATGGAAATGTCTCTATTCTATCAGTAAGTTTGGATTAGAAATTCCTCAGGATCAATTAGTAACAATACCTGAGTTTTACTTTGTGAAATTCCTAAGAATTAAGAGCTGGTATTTTTAACAACTTGAGTATATTGCCCTGACTTTTTTCTGCAGTAGTCACCATTTTAGAAAATAACTGTTTTCAAGGGTTTTTTTCCTAATGGGCTGATGTAATCGGCATCTAATAATTACCTGAGATCCAAAGCTAAGGTCATCCATTCTTCATTCAGCCCTTAAATTTCTCATCTTGTTATCTTTTTGCCATCTGAGAATTAAAAGAAAGTAAAAGCAGAATCACTATTGCATGGATTTGGATTGGGGGAAGAGAGCCCACTCATTAATTTTAGAAGTCAAAATATCCACCTCATAATATTCTCCTCCTACATTCATCTGAAAAATGTTCTCAGGATCCCAGTCAACATGCATTAAACCAGGATTTCCAGGTGATAGAAGTATGCCATATTAAAAATAAATGTCATTTTCATTGCCCTTCAAGCTAGCATCTTCTTTTTTTGGTGAGACAATTGGGGTTAAGTTACTGACTTCAGAGCTGGTGCTGTAACCACTGCACCAACTAGCTGCCCAAGCTAGTACCTTCTTAACCAGTTGTTCAAGGAAAGTGATTGGTTACATACAGTTCAAAAATTTGTCAGCCTCCTAGTCAAATAAGTCAAGGTGAAAAAAAACCCACAAGGTATAATATCCAATATTCCTCTTTTTCTAGTTGAGAAGACTAAAGGTTGGGGAGGTTAAGATACTTAAAGAATTTTGTCTAAGGTCACAGAGGTAATCAAGTATCATATGTGAGATTTAAAACATTTCCATTGCACTATTCTGTTTCTCCTTTGATACAGATGTGTCCATGTCTAATATTTTATTTTGTAGATATATTGCCCCATGAGATAATTGTTTGTTATGTGGAATCATCATCATACTCCTAAAGTTAGTCCCTGAGAATTGTCTTAAACCTTGTACATGCAATGCAGTTGGTGACATATTTTTTAGAATTGTTTGTTTGCTTTATTTGTGCATTCTTAGTCAATCCTTTAAAAAATTATGACAGTTGGTAATGTACATAAATATGCTTTAGTCTCATAAAGAGTATTTCTGAGCATTATAAGAAATAGTTATTGAGGAAATTTTGGGAAAAAAACTTTCTACTTTCTCAAGTGATCCAGTGTAACCATTATACTATCATAAAACAAATTCTAAAAAATCATGTTTCCCACATTTAGCTCCACCGATAAGTGCTCTAGACTTCTATCCATAATTCTGTATAAAGCAGGGAGTTACATTGTGCTTTTCCACATAGTAGGTGTTCAGAAATATGCTGATTGAGGGAGGTAACAATTCATCACTGGACTTCAGAGTTATGAAAGTTTATAACTCTTACAGTAACTTGACTCAATTAGGAAGATATCTATAGAGTTGTGTTCCAAATGCATACTGTTCTTGTAGTAAAAATAGAGGAAGTCACTAGATCAATCAACCTAAAAAATGTTAGAGAATTCTTTAAGTAGGTGTTATGTAGAGGAGAAGATGGAAAGCCAAAAATAGGAAGTCGAAAGAGAGGAGAATTGTACAATATAAATGAAAGCTAAGACAAAAGAAGCAATGGGAACACCCCAAATGCACAATATATCTATATATGAGATACAGTAAAAAAATAGAAAGGGAAAAATGTGAGGAAATAGCTACAGAATGATACTAAAATGCCAATAAATGACAGAAGAGGTGGTAGGAGATATAAGAAAGCAAAAGAAGATAAACAATGGGATGACTGCAGAAGAAAAGTCATAAGAGAAGGGAGAGGTCAGAACAATGATAAAAAATGAATGGTATATTCACTATTGAAAGGGAAACAAACAAGCAAAGGAGGAACTAACAAACAAAGGAGGGAAGGAATGAACAAAGTAAGGAAGAAGGGAAAGAATCCTCTAAACTATTCATTCTAAAACTGTATGTAAAAAAATATCTTAGTCTAGAAATTAAAGAACTGTGCTTGGTTTTTTATTTAATTATTTTAAATGTATTCCAATTCTACCTATGGCCTAGGAAATATTTCCTATTAAAATGTTTCTTATAGGAAATGCAAATTAATCATAATTGAATTTAGGAGAGAGAGGGGGAGAGAGAGAGAGAGAGAGAGAGAGAGAGAGAGAGAGAGAGAGAGAGAGAGAGAGAGAGAGAGAGAGAGAGAGGAGAGAGAGAGAGAGAGAGAGAGAGAGAGAGAATAGCATGTTGGACCTGGGATTTTGTTTCAAAGAATTACCAAAAAAATAGACTAAATCCCTTCTACTTTATAATCCAAAAATATCACCCAATTTTTCTATCTTCTCAGATATTTTACCTAATTACTCATGGATCTACTTATTGTGACAATTTGTTGCTAACTAGAGATAGAACATAAAAATCACCATTTTAAAAGAGACTAAATAGTAATTTGTTTGTTAAGTTTTTTAGTTCTTACTGCCTTCAATTAACATCTTATTTTTTTAATTATTGTGATGTGATAAACTTGTAGGAAGAACTTCATATTTCATCATCCCTTGAAGGATTATAGTGTCTTTGGTTCTAAGATCATAGCAGAGCTTGTCTGAGTTGACATTCTGAGATTCCTATGTACATCCTTCTCTCCCTCCCCTTCCCCCAATCTTAACACTGCCTTTAAATATATATATATATATATGTAATATTTCCAACAACAATTTATTTCCCAAAATTCTTTGTTTCCTATGAATTAGATATTTTCCAATTTTAATACATTTAAAAGTCATTGCTTACATCTTTTGTATTATTCCTATAATAAAAATAGACCAATTCATCCCAATCTGTTTTCTAACTGGCCAGAAGATATATTTTGGATCAACCAGGTGGTAATGTTATGATAATTAGGATGAGTTTGATCATATTGTTTGTAACATATATTTCATAATGTGTATATATAGGCTAATATGATTAGTAGAAATAATAATAACCATGTTTATATTTATTTTAAACTTTGCAAATTGTTTTACATACATTATTTCATTCACAATTAACAAAAGCCCTATAGGTAAAGGAATTATTATTTCTATTTTACAGATAAGGAAACTGAGACTAAGAGAGGTTAAGTGATTAGGTCTGGATTATAGATATATCAAGTAACAAATACCAGATTTGGAATCCAGAATTTTAAAATTAGTCTCCATTTCCCTATGTTGCTCTTCATGATATTAATGGCCACATCCTTCTGTTAAAATAACAAAAACAATAGTGGTATCTTACATATATAGTATTCAACAATTTATAAAGCACTTTAGCATATAGCATCTCATCTGACTCTTAAAACTCTATGAGGGAGACTGAGAAGGTATTAACCCCATTTCACAGATGACTAAACAAAGTCTCAGAGGCCAAGCAAACTGAATAATAAGCTTCAATGGAGTGCAGCCAATAACCTTTTGTTGAGTGGGACAGTATGAATCTTATTTTTATTCACCTCACACAAATTGAATTAACTGGAGGGAAATTAAATGCTCTAGAATTTTACTAAACTAAGGACATAAAGGACTAGAACTAGAGTGTTTGCCTGCTTCATGAGAAGGATCATTCTTTCTCCACATATTCAGTGAAACCCAGCACTTTCCCACATACCTTGATTTGCATGCCAAAGCATGACACAGCTGCCCCCTGAATGTACAAAAGTGGGTGGTGGGTGTGGATATATCTTGTATTGGTGAGCTATTTCTGAAATCAACGAGCTCAAAAGCAAAATCTTGCTTGAAATTTTATTCTTCTTGATCCAAAGTTCTCAAGCCTGTGGACCTCATGCCACTGCATTAGACTGACATCATTTTGGAAGTCCAGTATGAGAGTAATGAAAAATAATGGAGGTATATAAGTAAGTAGGTTAAAAACAATCATTTGTTCATTCTGAGGCCCTCCCAAAATTACTATTTCCCAAATGGCACATTTATTTCCTACTTGGACAATTGGATGTTCTTTGCTTTAATCATCTCTGATTTCTTTATTCCTTCCCATTTGAATCAGGAAGCTCCAGTCGTGGCCAGGGCAGCGCTGTTTCTGGAGTGTGCGCGCTTTGTTCATCGCTGTAACCGTGGCAACTGGCCTGAGTGGATGAAGGGACATCATGTCAACATCACGAAGAAAGGCCTTTCTCGAGGCCGGTCACCAATTGTGGGCAACAAGCGGAACCAAAAGTTACAGTGGAATGCAGCCAAGCTCTTCTATCAATGGGGAGATGTGAGCCACAGTTATTTCTTCTCTTGTAAAAATGAGTGAAATTGAGTAGTGAGGACTTCTTATGGAAGTTACATTACATTACAATTTTAAAATTATTTTCCCTAATCATTAAAATATAAAGTCAAAGGAAAAATCAAGTGAGGACAGTCTTTGAGTTCATTCTATGAGAATTGGTATAGTGTTTATTGCAAAAAGAAGTTGGAAGATTAAGATTAAAATTCCAGATCACCACTAAATCTGTGGTTTGTGGTATCTGCCTGAAGCTTAGCTTCCTCTTCATTGAAATAGAAATATTAATGCCTGCCCTGTCTCTTTCTGATAGAGTTGATGCAAAGATTGTGCTGCTAGTTCAGACTTAGAAAAGATTCCTACAGAAAAAATTCCTGATTCCTTCTAGTCTAAACTCTTCATTTTAAAGATAAGGAAACTAGAAAGTGTTAGGAAGTGTTAACACTTCTAGCTGTGTGACCCTGGGCAAGTCACTTAACCCCAATTGTCTCAGCAAATATATGTATATATGGAAACTAAGTCCTACAAAGTGAGTTACTTGTCTAAGATCATATAGGTAGTTAAGTATCAGAGGTAGGATTAAAACATAAGGCCATTGCCATCTATTATACCCATTTTCTCCCATCAAAGAGACCAGCCTGCTCCTATACTATCCTATCACATCTTTGAAAATGTATCAGTTTTAAAATTATTAACTATAATAAAATACCTGAATTCCCTTAATAATTCATTCTAGTGCATCTATTAATATTTCTGAGAATATAGAAGGGTCTTTTTTGTCCAAATTTCTCCTGAATCATGCCCCAAAAAGCCAAATATAATAGGATTTTACAATAATCTAGATAATATGATGTCTTTTATAAAATTTTTATTAAAAACATTCTAGTTCTGATATTATCAGATAAAGATCATTGCTTTTAAAATTGGATGGATCCATGTGCTTTTTCTTTGAATATATTAATTTTTAAATAATGTTAATGTTTTATTTTGTAAGTAACAATACTCAAAAATAGAACAAAGATCAAAAGAAATGTTAATTTCTAAGTAAAAACTGTCATGATTGTTGTTCAGTTTTTTTTTTTTTTTTTTTTTTTTTTTTGGTTGTAACTGACTCTGTCCTTTTCCAATTCATTTTACAGATGAGAAAACTGAGGCAAATAGGGTTAAGTGACTTTCCAAGGTCACATAGCTAGAAAGTATAAGAGGTCTAATTTAAACTCAGGAAGATGAATATTCCTAACTCCAGACCTGGAACTCTGTCCACTGTGCTGCCAAGATGCTCAGTACTTGTTATAAATTCTGCTTATCTAAACATTTTCTTTCCTTTACATCTGGAGATAGGCCATTAGCTTTCAATCAATTCCAAGCCGCCCAAAGACCTCTTCCTAATTCTTGCATCTATTACTTCCAACTAGTTCTTTGCTGCCATTTAGCAAAATTGATTTAGTTATCTACATAATATGCTTTGAGTACTAATTGATCTTACAGGCTCTCCACAAAGTTAGTCAGCCTAAAAACCAGAGATCCAAGTTCCCTCCTAGGATTGTTATAAGACAAAAAGAAAGTAATTGTGTAAAGTGTTGGGGAAAATACAAATCATTGTAAATATTGAAAATCCTTCTGTTGATGAAAATAGAGCATCTTTTTTTTGCAAAGTATGGACTTAAAGTATTTCTAAGAATCCAGGTTTCTCTTGTTGACAAGCTCAATTTTCTTTCTCCTATAACATTTCTAATTGCTATAACATTTCTAATTGACTAAAATGCCACCCTCTCCACAAACTCTTCCTTCATCCCATTGATCTCTCCTTCCCTTTAACTACAGCCTTTCCTCTCCCAGGTAAGTGAAATCTTCTTTCCTCAAATTTCTCTTAGCATTTTGCTAAGGTAAATGACTTGCCTAAAGTCATATATTTTAAATGAGTCAGAAGTAGTTTTTGAACTTAGACCATCCAGAAATTATAACTAGTTCTCTATCCATTCACCATGTTGCCTCTTGGTAGTTACTGTTATGTTTAAAATGAACAAGTTGTTTCAGAAACTATATTAAGAAGTCCTCAAATTATGTTCCTTCATAAGCAATGCTAATAACCACAACATGTTTCAGAGCAGCCCACTGCGCCCTTCCCTCCTTCCTATCTGAAAGTCTATTCAGTTGTTCTCTTTACTTGGGAGTTTTAACAGATGGGAATCAAGCATTTTAGCCCTGAAGCATCTCCTAGTATGATTTTGTTGTTTATTACTGAGACAAGAGATTTTGAAAGCTTGTCTTAGTTAAGAGAAGCTGAACTCTTGAGACCAAGAAGTTATGAAACTCCAGATGTTATTATGAAAAGTTCATCCCCAGCTGTCTGTTTTTCTGGGTTTCCTTTTGCATTTTCCTCTTATTAGTCATGCTTGGCTAGAGCTTATCAGATTTAGAGCTAAAATCAAATTATCTTGCCAGAGCTTTTAAAATCACCTTGTTAGTTCTTTTTTTCTGATAATGGTTAAGTTTGCCACTAAATCTGAAAGGTAAAGACCAGCTCATGCTCTCCCTGGATACTAAGAATTCAGCACTAATTGCATTTTTTTTTTAAATTTATGATACTTTAGCCAACTCCATGTCTGCTTTGGTTTGGTATTCATCAATGAAAACATTATTATTTAGTAATTTGCTTAAAATTCTCATTGGGCAGAATTCAATTGAATTAAAGTACCTACTCTTGTGCTTGGCACTGGGGATACAAGATAAGGAACAGATTCTGCTCTTAAGGAACTCACAGTTTTGTACATGAATATGACAAAGGAAAAAGCCAGAAGGACAGAGGAGGCAAAATGCTAAGAGAAATTTGAGGAAAAAAAATTTCACTTTCCTGGGAGGGGAAAGGTAGAGAAAGGGAAGGAGAGATAAGTGAGATTAAGAAAGACTTTGTGAAAAGGATGGCATTTTAACTGGACCTTGAAGGAATAAAAGGGACTTCAGTAATAAGAAATGTTATAGTAGAAAGTTGGGCTTGTCAACAGAAAAAAATTAAATTCATATTCTAACTCTGTTCTTTGCTAGTTCACAAACTAGTGTGTTACATAATCTTTTGGGACATCATGCTTTTTATTATAAAAATAGGTTTTATTGATATATTTTGCTTTTATTCTATATGGATTTCTTCCCATATCACTCCTCTCCTACTTCCAAAGAGCCAACTCTCATTTCAAAAAAAAATGTATTTTGAAAGGTATAAGCAAAAAAAGGAAGAGGGGGAAAAAGTACCATCAGTATGTTGGAAGAAATTGGCATTTTATCTAATGATTCACATTCATGCCTTTCCCTTCCTCATACTACCATCCAGAGAATAGGCAAAGTTACTTTATCTTTCCTTTGGGGCCAAGCTTCTTTATAATTTCATAATATTCATATTTGGTTGTTTTATAGTTGTTTTTCTTTCCATTTACATTGTTGTGGGTAGCCTGTGTTGTTTTCCTGGCTTTTTAGTTTCATTTTATAATAATTTATGGGAGTTTTCTATGCTTATCTATATTCATCATATTCATAATTTTTTACTAAATATATTCATCCATCTGAATTTGTTTAGTTATTCCCCTCATTGATGGACAACTATTTTGCTTTCAATTCCTTGATACCTCATAAAGTGCTGTTCCCAATATATTGGCATAAACAGAGCCTTTTTTCCCCAACAATCTTCTTAGAATGTTCCCTAAAATATTTTTGCATATTGGAAGTGGTAGTATTGAAATAGGAGAGAGAGAATAACTGGATTTTGGCTCAGAATTTCATTGATGGACCCCTTTCTAGGACATCTGAACCTGTCCAGTACTTTGCTCATTATAACGATATCTCTGATTTGCTCACAACAGAGTGCATTATTTCATAAAGGGCAAGAACATTAAACAGATAATTTGGGCAGCCTTGGTGGATATGTTGCTGAGTTGTTTTTCAGTCATGTCCAGTCCTTCATGACCCTATTTGGAGTTTTCTTGGCAAAGATTACAGAGTATTGTACCATTTCTTTCTCCATGGATCCATTCAATCCCTTTTGTCAATCAAATTAAAGGTTAAATGACTTGCCCAGTCATACAGCTGGTAAGATCTGAGGCTGGATTTGAACTCAGGTCTTCATTCTCTCTCCACTGAACCACCAGCTACCTCTTGATGAATTTGTTTCTATTTGCAAATTTGGAAGTGGGGGGTGCTTTAATAAGATGACAATTCTGAGATTCTGGAGAAAAAAACATATTGTTTTAAATCTTCATAAAACAAAATTCTGCTTATATGTCATTACTGAATTACTTTAAATAGTTCCTATTTCTATGGGGATTATAGAAATGTGTGAGAAGCTAGGTGGAATAGAAGATAGATGGCCAAATCTGAAGTCAGGAAGGCTCAAAGTTCAAATCTGGCCTCATACACTTACTATCTATATGACCTTAGGCAAGTCACTTAACACTGTCAGCCTCAGTTTCCTCATCTATAAAATGAGCTAGAGAAGGAAATGGCAAACCACTCCAGTGTCTTTGCCAAGAAAATCCCAAAATAAGGTCATGAAGAATCAGATATGATGGAAGAACTTACTGAACAATATGTGTGTGCAAAGTATATTATATTTTTGAGTTCATTTTATTTTTCTTGCACATTTGTAATATCACATAAGAAAACCCCC
This sequence comes from Sminthopsis crassicaudata, assembly GCF_048593235.1. Classification (NCBI taxonomy): domain Eukaryota; kingdom Metazoa; phylum Chordata; class Mammalia; order Dasyuromorphia; family Dasyuridae; genus Sminthopsis; species Sminthopsis crassicaudata. Next base: position 73,491,922 of record NC_133619.1, on the reverse strand, counting down.
TAGCCTATACAAAGGCAGCCAGGAAAAAGTGTTCCATTAAGTGGTATACATAAAGATAATTTCCACGACAGAATGCATGCAAAATTCCAGTTCCATAAAAAAGCCTCTGAGAGCCAACTTGTTTTTTTGTTTAGTTTGGTTTGGTTATTTGTTTTGTTTTGTTTTGTTTTCTGTTTGTTTGGTAGCAATAACCTCTATATCAAAGCATCATCTGTTCTCTTAGAGTTTCACTATAAAACAAACTGCCCATAAAAAAAAGAAAAATATTCATTAAATAACATGATCTTTTGGCTAAAGAGCCAGTCTTACAACCAGGAAGGTGTGGAATCAAGTCCTATCTCTCAGGCTGTGGGACTCTGGGCAAGTCATTTAATCTCTTCGTGCAGTAGACTATTGTCTACACTTTAAGTTGAAGAGAAGCTAAAACGAAGAATTTTCTCACTTGCTGCTGGCTTTCCAATTGAAAATTATATCCAGTGCCTATCCCTATATAGAACTGACAAATGGTAGATTGTTAGAAGTTTCTTGTTTGGGGTGTGTGTGTGTGTGTGTGTGTGTGTGTGTGTGTGTGTGTGTGTATGTGTGTGTTTGTGTGTGTATGTAGACTGTTTATATGGAATTCCAATTCTATAAACTGCTGACCCTACAGATCTTGGAGATGCCATTAATGCTTTCTATTTCTCAATTTCCATATTTGTAAAATCAGGCAAATGGTGTTGCCAAGGCACAGTATGCTGGGAATAATTTACTGATCTTATTCTTTGTAACATCAAGAACCCCTTCTCAGAAACTGAAATTGTGTGTTGTTTTTTTTATTCTTTTCTACCCAATGGCAGGCGATTGGTATCCGACTGAATGAACTGTGCCATGGAGAAAGCGAGAGCCCAGCTAATCTGTTGGGTCTTATTTATGATGAAGAGACCAAGAGGAAACTGAGAAAAGAGGATGAGGAGGAAGACTTTTTAGATGATAGTAAGGAGACTCCCTTTACTACAAGAACCCCTGCTTGTAAGAACCTCTGCTTTAGAAAGAGCACTTAATTCTCTTTTCTCTTTCATATTCTTGCCACTTCCCTGTCTTCCCCCCATGCCTCAGTCTTTCTTGCTGTGCATGTTTGTAAAGCATGTGGACAGGGGTGCTGAAAAGATAACAAGGAGCTATAAAATAAGGGCAATGAGTCATACTCAAGATGGGCCTCCATACCCATTTGCCTTTGTATTTGTCCTTTTGCATTTTGCTATTGCACAAATATTAACTTGTTTATTACCTGCTGAGAGTATATCACTGCTTAAAGTCATGGAAAATTACTGGTATTTAAGAAATTTCCCTTCCTTCCTTTTATCTCCCTTGTGATTTTGAGACTGACATGCAGTCAACCAGTGTAGAGAGACATGAAAAAATGAAATACTTTCCAAATGACCAAGGCCACTGAAGTATTGAAATATTTAATTGAATTATGTTGCAATGTTCAACTTCCAATTGAAACCTTTAAAAAAAAAAAGGAAGAAGAAAAGAACCTCACAAGTGTTAAAAATGTGAATGCTGGTCATTCCATATTTATAACTGGAAAATCAAATTCCATTCTTATCTCATAGAATTTCAAAAAGATTCACATATGTCCCTTTCCAAGACCATTTGTGTATATATGTATGTATACTGTACCATACTAGCATCTGTGTGTGACTGTACTCCTGCCTTATCTGGAGTGTAAGATGATAATATTATGCTATCTATTTCATTTCTTCTGCTGATGAGAGGCAGTATGACTTAGGCAGGAGACAGCTGGCTTTGGAGTCAGAAAGACATTACAGTTCAGGTTTGATCTCTGGCCCATCCTGGCTGTGAAAATCCAGGCAAATCACTTAACCTCTCATTACTATAAGCAGTGAGACTCTAAAACCCTAAGCTGGGAAGCAGTTCTCCCCATTTTTTTGCATATTTGGGTGGATTTTTTACCCTGGGCATTTGCTGTAATGTGGAAATCAAAAGTCTGAACAAAAAATCCAACATACATGATCTAGAATATTTTGTATGTGTTCATAGTGTCATGAATTTAAGAATGTGATTATAGTTTAGCTCATTGCACAATTAATAGCTATCATTTAAATATTACTTTATGGTTTGCAAAGCACTTTGTATATGCTAAGTCACTTAATCTTCACAACAACCCTGGGAGAGAGGTGCTATAATTATCCCTATTTTATAGATTAAGAAGACTATATACAAAGACTAAGTAGTTTGCCCAAAGTCACATAGATAGAATTCTGAGACAGAATTCAAATTCACATCATTCAGACTCCCAAGTCCTACCCTCGGTCCTTTAGCCACCTTAGTGCCCTTTCTGCCAATACTAAAGGAACAATATGTGGTATTATTTCATGTATCAACCCATCATATAAGGGTAAAATATAAAACACAAGGTCATGGAACAGACCTAAATCTCTAATCATTTAATAGAAGTATTATAATGTAGTAGAGTTGTAGCCCTGAAATGAGGAAGACCCAAGTTCAAAACTTTCCTCTGCCACTTATTAGCTGTCAACAAGTCAACAAAAATTTATTTGATACTTATTTGTGCCAAGCACTGTGCTAAACATTGGGAATATAAAGAAATACAAAGGTGATTGATATTTGCTTTTACAAAAGTTCACATTCTAATGGAGAAAATAACATACAAATACACACAGACATATGTGTCTACACACAAGAAAAACTAGACAATCTCAGAAAGAAAGGATTTACATTTTTAGGAAGGCCAAGAAAGGCTTCTTGTAGAAGGGAGTAAAAGCTTTTGTTACTGGAAGTATAAGCCCTCCATACCGCAGTATCCTCATCTATAATGTGGGGATAATAATATTTATTGAGAGTCAAGATATCATGATGAATATAGCATCATACTTAGGTGCAAATCCTGCTTTAGACACTATCTATGCAAACTTCTCTGTGCCTCAGTTTCCCTCATCTGTAGACTGTGGGAATTGGTTTCAGTGGCCTCCGAGGAACCCTTTAGATCTAAAGCTATGATTCTGTGAATCCTAGAACTGCTTTGGATTTCCAGAGGTCATTTCAGACAGCGATGGTTTAAATTGAGGCTTGATTTCTAAAAACTCTTCCATATGGGAGTACACTGTGGTAAATAAGAAGAAAGAAGCTTAGGTGTTAGTCCCTTTATTCCAGGCAGAGTCCTGGTGGATTAATCCCTGATGTAAGTACCCTTGTACTCAATAGTGATGGGTATTGGTACAGAACAGAAACAGTACAAGGAAATTCAAAGGAGGCCTCCGCATAAAATAGGTCTATAATGCACCTCAAGTGGAAGTCCTTTGTTCTGAAACATTTTCATGTTTGTACTGTTGACGTGATGAATTGGGATGGCAACCTTGAGAACAAAATGCAGAGAGAGAAAATAATGCAAACAGTCTCAGTAAATGTCACTTAGCAACATCTGAAAAGACCAGCATCTGAAATAATTGCTAGTGTGCCTCAATCACAGGATGTGAAAAGCATTTTCTAAAATGGTAGATTTGTATTCTTCGCCACCATCATGTTGCTATGAAACCTTTAGATGCTGTCTCCTTGGTCCTTGATGGGAAAAAAAAGGGCCACTGATCACATAAGATCACCACTGTTCAATCCAAAGTGACAATAAAGAAATATCTTGATCAGCTAAGGAATATTCTCTATATGCCTACAACCAACTACCAGTCCCTATGTAAACTAAAAGTAGTTGATTCCCTTTCTATAAAAGAGATTAGCACTCTGGGAAATTCCCTTCATATTTTGTAGGAAAGGGACTGAATCAGTCAGTTTCACTGATGTTAGAAACTGCCAGATAAAAAAATTCTTTCTGCCAGTGTAGGTGATCACAAATTATGGAATTCAAAAATTTTGATAGTTGCCTAGTATACTTAAGGATTGACCAACTTTTCCAGGATCACACAATCTTTGTATGTCAGAGGTGATACTTCAACCTAGATCTTTCTAACTCTTAGAAGAACTATATATCCACTTTTCCATTTGATCTTTTTAAGAAAGTCCTGTTTAATTTAATTCAGTTAATGTTAATGAATATTGTGACTACTATGTCCAAAGGAAGAGGTGATGTGACATAGTGGATATAATACCGGCTTTGCAGTTAGGGAGATTTGGGTTAAAGGTCCACCATTATAACTAGACAAATCATTTAATTTCTTGATGTGACTGGCAACTTTTTAGGACTGTCTGTTACAGAATAGCTTTGGTAGACAAGAGTTTTCCTCATGAGATTTCCCTATACACATGAAATTGGAGGTCTGGGCCAAAAATAAACTGGGAGATTAGATATATGGTTAATACATAGCAGTTGATATACTTAATATATGGTAACATATGGGCAGTCAGTGGATAGAGTACCAGACTTGCAGTTAGGAAGATTCATCTTCCTGAATTCAAATTTGGCCTCAGACGCTTATTAGCTGTGTGATACAAGTTACTTCACCTCAGTTTTTCATCTGTAAAATAAGCCGGAGAAAGGACAAACTATTCCAGTGTCTTTGTCAAGAAAATCCCAAGTAGAATCACAAAGTTGAATGTGAACTAAAACAATTGAACAACAACAATCTAAAATAAAATGTTTAGAGTACTGTGCTAGGCACTGGGAGAGACAAAGATTAGCTATCACCAGTGAGATAGAATTGGTTCAGATAGATGTGGCTTCTCTTTATAGTAGAACCACACAACTAGAGGCCATTGGAATATTATATTGCCTGCTAATTATTATTATTTCATAAACATAAAGTTTTCTTGCTTTATGTCATACAAGCATACAAAGGATCTAGCACAAGAGTGAGAATTCTTCTACCACTAAAAACCATAACTATGGAAAATCTAATAAAGGAGCTAGATTCTAGAGAGCCAGATGAGGAGGGAGGGGAACAAGCATTTATTAAACATCCATTATGTGTCAGGCACTGCATTAAGCCCTTTGCAAATATTATCTCATTCGCTCCTCACAATAACCCTGTGAGGTAAATGCTATCATGATCCTCATTTCACATTTGAGAGAACTGAAGCAGAACGGGAAGTAACTTGTCCATCATACAATAATAGTCTGAGGTGGAGTTGGTACTGGATGGTCACAATTCCAAGCCCAGGCTTTTCTCCACTGCACCACCTGGTGGCTTTCTCATGATAAAACAATTAATAAATATAAAAAGCAGGATTTAAATTTAACCTTGTGTTTCCTTTCTGACCACAAGACCAGCATGTTATTTAATCTAACATCCTGTTATATGTAATTAGGATAACTTGAATCTGGTTAGATTTTAAAGTAAGGAATTATCAGCATTTGATTTTTTATTTTCTTTAACTCATTTTGTTCCTGAACCTGGGATCTTTATTCTTTGGTAGGTAAAGTACTCAAGTAATTATCTTAGTTTAGCTGATGCCAGGAGACTGTTTTTAGAAAATTGGAAAATAAAAAATCAGTGTTCATAGGGGTGAAAAGACAAAACTCCAAGGAATTAAAGTCTTCAATTTGATATTGATCAGTAATATTTATTTTTACATATTTATATGATTTTATTTTACACATGTGTAATGGTGTCCATTAAACTGTATCTCTGCATTTTCTACTGGGCTCTCCTTTAAAAAAAAATGTCTTACTTCATAGGCACTGTAAACCCCACCAAATGTGGCTGCCCCTTTGCTCTCAAGATGGCAGCCTGCCAACTTCTACTAGAGATCACTACCTTCTTAAGAGAGACCTTCTCCTGCTTGCCCCGTCCACGTACTGAACCTTTGGTGGTAAGTAAAGTATGGAAACTAAAAATAAGAAAATAGCTTAGACAGGTTAACACAAAGGTTCTTTTGCTTTCTCAGCCTTCTACATTCTCCATGGACAAACAAATTAATAAAACTTTATAAGTCAATTCAACATGATTCTTATTTTTAAAAAAAGGAACATTCTTTTCCCAAAAATCCTATCAAAACAATTTTCTGCCTAGATATTACAAAAGGTTACATTTCCAGAGAAAATAATTGACCCACTGTCATTGGTGTTACTCTGTGAAGATCCAGGAACTAACTGGTTGCCTTTTTAATGAGGAAATACTGTTGTTATTGATGTGCCCCAATTTTTCAAAAAAAGGCAAATTGTGTGTCATAACTGAAACTCAGTTTTTTAAATAATAAAATCTGTGCTTTTGCCTGTTTTTAACTCCTTTGGGAAAATGTTTCTCCCAATAAGCACATAATCATCTAAGTCATAAGTAATAATGATAATGATAACATCAACAATAATAAAACCCTACTTTTTTTTCAATAAAATCCGTGCTTTTGCCTATGTTTTTAACTCCTTTGGGAAAATATTTCTCCCAATAAGAATAGTATCATCTAAGTCATGAGTAATAATGATAATGATAATAATAACATCAACAATAATAAAACCCTACTCTTTTTTTTTTCAATAATATCTGTGCTTTTGGCGCTGTTTTTTACTCTAGGGGGAATGTTTTTCCCAGTAAGCACATTATCATTCAAGTCTTGAGTGGTAATGATAAGGCTACCAATAAAAAAAAAATAGCATTTCCATAGTATTTAAAGATTTGCAAAGCTACCGAAATCTCACCTTGATATCTTCCTGAAATCCAGCTACTTCTACCCAATCTATCTGTAACATTAAAAAAAAAAATTACTTTATCTGTAATTACTTGTTCCTGATGAAGAATAATGGCTCTTTTTTTAAAATCATTTTTTTAAATCATACTCACTAGTGATCCCTTTAGAAAATTCAGTTAATAAGCATTCATTAAGCACTTACTATGTGGTAGGCATTGTTCTTAGTTGTGTAGATGCAAAGAAAGTTAAAAACTGTCTTTGCTCTCATGAAGCTCACAATATAAACAAGTGGATAACACTAAAACAATTTTGTACTAATTAGATTTATATGTGTGTGTATGTATATGTATTAACACATACATACACACACTATTATATATATGATATAAGATAAAGTGAAGAGAATCATTAGAAGGAAGACACTTAGGGAATATTAAGGGAAATCAGGAAAAGCTTTTTTTGGAAAGTAGAATTTTACTTGAAATTCTAAGGAAGCCAGAGAAGCCAGGTTAGAGATAAGAAGAGAGCATTCCAGACATGAAAGACAACCAGAGAAAATACCCAAAGTTGAGAGGTGAGATGTATTGTATGAAGAAAATTAAGGAGGTCAGTATCATTGTATCACAAAGTTACATAGCAGGGAGCAAGGTATATGTTTCTCAAATATATATCTTTTATATACACATATATTTATATATGTACATATATATACTTCCTCAGATACTCCAAACTCCCAGTTACTCAAATAAATTCATATACACACATATTTTTTATATTGTGCATATGTGACTGGGAAATCAGTTGATACCAGCTATCAGTATCTTGAATGGTTGGTCAATATAGATTGAATGAATCTTAAAGGAGGAAAGGTTATTGAATGATGGAAATAAAGGGAAGGCTGGAAAAGTCAGTGGGGAGCAAGAAGGATCCCAATTCCTTCATTAAAACTATTGAGTCAGGGGGTATATGTGAAAGTGCAGTCACCGTAGAAAGGGTGCCTAGGGAAGCTATGTCATCAGGAGAGAGCCAGTGATTGCAAAATTCAGCAATTGCAAGATGGAAGAAGGAGGCAATGAAAAGGTTTCAGATAAAAGCAGATTTGTTACTTGTAGAACAAGCATTCCAAAGAGTATGATGAAAGAGATGGGTGGCTTCAGAGGGAGATCTGAATTAAGTTCATGGGAATAAAGGAGTGAACAGTGGAAAGAGAAAGGAGTTTGAATAATTGCAGCTGAAGTGAGAAGATGTTCCTTCTTATTGGAATGAAGAAGGGATAATGATGTGGGATTTGTGAGAGTTATGATGTGGAAGTTTGTTAAAAAATTGAGGAATGCATTCAGGTAGTTATCAGCATCACTAGTGGAGAATCATGTATCTGAAAAGCTATAAAGAGGGAGGGGGAGGGAAAAGTGATATCTATATGGGTCCAACCCACCTCCCTCTCTAGGAAAATGGTGTAGGGTTACTGATATGCCTAGAAATCTTCACTCTGGTTTATCTTTTTCAGACTATTATTCTTTCTTTTACTGAAAATTGGGATAATAACTACCTTTTCTCGTTCTGTAACATTAGTACCATTCAAGAGAATGTTGCAGAGTTCACTAAATAGGTCTCAGCATGGTATTTTTCCTGTATGCATTTATTCCATATTTTATGAGTTGAACATATCAAAAGCAATTGAATGGTCTTACTTTCTTGGATTTCAGCTCCTCAAACATTTGTGGTTCTTGTGGTTTTTCCAGTCCATATACCATTCTCCTTGACAGGGAAAACAGGTACCAAGTAGGTTAGCAATAAGTGCTCCAATATTGTTGGTAACCTTAAGCCATCTCAAGCAGAGATCTTATTTCTTTCTCCTGTTCCCCAAAGCTTTTTTTTTTTTTGCATTTCACCCACCTCATTCTGATTTTTCTTGCACCAATACCATTCTTGAAGGAGTATTTCATATTTTTATTCACTTTTTGTTACCTCCATCTCCTTACTTTGGATCAGCATGAATGATGAAAATATTAATTGTACTAAGTTCTTCAGTTTCTTGCCCCAGACTTCAGAATATATATGTTTTATATATTCCTGCTGACATTAAATTTATCTTCATGTGAATTAACATCTGTAGGGTGGAGGGCATAAGACTTTCAAGGTCATATAGTTACATTGAATGAAGTTTGGATGCAGTCCAGAGATAATAAAACCAAAAGAAGTCAAGGATGCATTCAAAAGTCAGGGTGAGGTTGCCAGGCTAGAATCAAAACTATGAAACCATGAGAGAAACAGAGCAAACAGGAAATGAAGTCAGTCACATACAAGACTGAACTAGATAGACTTTGTGAGATAATTCAAGAGACAGACAGATAGAGGGGGTATTTATTAAAAGTTCATTATGAACCAGGCACTGTGCTAAGTTCTAGATATACAAATACAATATATTCTTTTTTTTTTTTTTTAATTTTTTTTATTATATATATATATATATTTTATAATATTATCCCTTGTATTCATTTTTCCAAATTACCCCCCCTCCCTTATTCCCTCCCCCCGACGACAGGCAATACCATACATTTTACATGTGTTACAATATAGTCTAAGTACAATACATGTGTGTGAATATCATTTTCTTGTTGCACAATAAACATTAGAATCCGAAGGTACATGCAACCTGGGCAGACAGATATTAGTGCTAACAATTTACATTCCCCTCCCAGTGTTTCTTCTCTGGGTGTATCTACCTCTGTCCATCATTGATCAACTGGAAGTGAGTTGTATCTTCTTTATGTTGAAGATTTCCACTTCCATCAGAATACATCCTCATACAGTATCATTGTTGAAGTATACAGTGATCTTCTGGTTCTGCTCATTTCACTCAGCATCAGTTGATGTAAGTCTCTCCAAGCCTCTCTGTATTCCTCCTGCTGGTCATTTCTTACTGAGCAATAATATTCCATAACCTTCATATACCACAATTTACCCAACCATTCTCCAACTGATGGACATCCATTCATCTTCCAGTTTCTAGCTACAACAAAAAGAGCTGCCACAAACATTTTGGCACATATATGTCTCTTTCCGCTCTTTAGTATTTCTTTGGGATATAATCCCAGTAGTAGCGCTGCTGGGTCAAAGGGTATGCACAGTTTGATAACTTTTTGGGCATAATTCCAGATTGCTCTCCAGAATGGCTGGATTCTTTCACAACTCCACCAGCAATGTATTAGTGTCCCAATTTCCCCACATCCCCTCCAACATTTGTCATTATTTGTTCCTGTCATCTTAGCCAATCTGACAGGTGTGTAGTGGTATCTCAGAGTGGTCTTAATTTGCATTTCTCTGATCAGTAGTGATTTGGAACACTCTTTCATGTGAGTGGATATAGTTTCAATTTCTTCCTCTGAGAATTGTCTGTTCATATCCTTTGACCATTTATCAATTGGAGAATGGTTTGGTTTCTTATAAATTATGGTCAGTTCTCTATATATTTTGGAAATGAGACCTTTGTCAGAACCTTTGTTTTTAAAAATATTTTCCCAATTTGTTACTTCCCTTCTAATCTTGTTTGCATTAGTATTATTTGTACAGAAACTTTTTAGTTTGATGTAATCAAAATCTTCTATTTTGTGATCAATAATGATCTCTAGTTCTCCTCTGGTCATAAATTCCTTCCTCCTCCACAAGTCTGAGAGGTAGATTATCCTCTGTTCCTCTAATCTATTTATTATCTCCCTCTTTATGCCTAAATCATGGACCCATTTTGATCTTATCTTGGTATATGGTGTTAAGTGTGGATCCATATCTAATTTCTGCCATACTAATTTCCAGTTTTCCCAACAATTTTTTCCGAATACAATATATTCTTATAATGGAAGAGAAAAACCTTATAAAGAGGACCTGGAACTGGGGAATGGGGATAGTAAAAGGGAGATAAGGGCATTCACAAACAGGCAAGGCAGCTGGTGGGGAGGTGGAGCAGTCAGGAGAATGAGTTAAGCTGGGAATGGAGTAACCATTTTACAACAGAGTCACATGGAGAAGTCATGGCCAGAAATCAATCAAATTCAACAAAGATTTATTAAACTCCTATATGAAAGCAAAATTGAGATTTTGTGTTTGACAAGACAAAACAGTACCTCCCCTCAAGGAGCTTAGATTGTATGGTGAAAGTGGCATATATATACAAATTCATACAAAATAAATACAAGTTCATTTGATTGGGAGGAAAGGGAAGATGCTAATAGTTGGGGGAGGGATCTGAAAAGCTTCATGTAGATAACGATACTTGACCTGAAGTTTGTTTTTTGTATTTTTGTTGTTTAGTATTATATTTTTCACTAGTTACATGTTAAAACAATTTCTATCATTCATTTTTAAAACTTTTTGAGTTCCGGATTCTTTCTCTTCCTCTCTTCCCACCTCAGTCCTATTGAGAATGCAAGCAATTCAATATAGGTTGTACATGTGTAGTCATGCAAAACATTTCTGTAATGATGTTGTGAAAGAAAACACAGACCCCCCCCCCAACAAAAAAAGTCCTCAAGAAAAATAAATAAAATAAAAAACAAAGTTTACTTCAATCTGCATTCCAATATCATCAGTTCTTTATCTGGGTATAGATAGCATTTTTCATTGTAAATTGTTCAGAGTTGTTTTGGATTATTGCATTGCTGAGAAATAGTTATATCATTCATAGCTGATCTCATTTTACAACATTGTTATTACTTTATACACAGTACATTTCACTTTGTATCAACTTATAGAAGTCTTTCTGGGTTTTTCTGAGAGCATCCTGTTCATCATTTCTTATTGCATATCACAATTTATTCAGGCATTCCCCAGTTGATGGTCATCCCCTCAATTTTCAATTATTTGCCCCCCAAAAAGAGCTGCTATATTTTTATACATAAAGGTCATTTTCCTTTTTGTTTATCTCTTTGAGGATACAGTCCTAGTAGTGGTATTCCTAAGACAAAAGGTATTTGACATGAGCTTTAAAGGAAAATAGGGATTCCAAGAGCTAGAGATAAGCACCAAGATTTATATATGAAAAACAGCATGAAAGCCAAAATGACTCATCTACAGTATGTATGAAAAGGAGAAATGCATAAGATTGGAAATGTAATGTGAAGCCAGGTTGTAAAGAGTTTTGAAAGGTAAACAGAGGAGTTCGTTTGTTCCTTGGGGTAACAGGGATCCATTAGAGTCTTGAACAGAAGAGTGAGTCAGTCAAACCCATACTTTAGGGGCAATTCATCTGTAAGCATTTAAATCCTTACCATATGTTAGGTGCTGGTAATCACAAGCAGCTTTGTGTGGGATGGATTGGAGAAGAGAGAGACCTGAGCCAAGGAGATCAATTAGAAAGCTCTTGCAACAAAGTTGGTGAGGCAGGTAAATGTCCCTGGGATCAGGAGGACCTAAGTTTAAATTTGACCTCAGACACTTAAAAATTCTTAGCTGGGTAAGCCCAAGTGAGTCATTTAACCCCATTGTCTTGCTCAAAAGAAAAAAAAAGTTTCCACCTGTGTGAATAGAGGAAAAGGGACAAATAGGAGAAATGTTTTTTAGGTAAAAGCTGACAAGACCTGGCAATTTTTATGTCCATGGGGATGAAGGAGAGGGTGGTTGTTACGGGAGCCACCTGCTAGTGGCTGCTGGGAATCTAATTCTAACCAGCAGAATAGATCCTTTCATGTAAGAGGATGATAATGATACAAGGAGACTGAGAGGCAGGTGCATTCTCTGACCTCTTGACTCTGATTTATTTCATTCCCAATTCACAAACAACATCAGTAAAGACTGATTTGCAATTCCTTCAAGTGTGTTATGATTCACAGCTGAGGGGGGCTTTCTGGAGAACCAACCTGCCCCTTAATGGTACAATCCCCTTTAATCCTTTACAGGCTTTCTGGGTTTCTCACTTAGGAGTGGTCCTTGACAGATGGTGACAAGAACAGCAAGATTCCTTTTTCCTTTCTTTTTATAAAATTTTATTTTAATAGGATATTGTTTTTCTAATTATATTTAAAGATGGTTTTCAACACTCATTTTTGTAAGATTTTGAGTTCCATGTTTATTTTTCTTTTCCTTTTTCTTTTCCTTACCTCCCTACACATCTGATAAAGGTTATACATATACATTCATTTTTAATATATTTCCATATGAATAATCTTGAGAAAAAAATCAGAACAAAAGGGAAAAACCATAAGAAAGAAAAAAAGCAAAATTTTTAAAAGGTGAAAATAGTATGCTTTGATCCACATTCAATCTCCATAGTTCTTTCTTGGGGTACAGGTGGCATTTTCCAACATAAGTCTATTGGAATTGTCTTGTATCAGTGCATTACTAAGGAGTTAAGCCTATTATAGTTGATCATCACATAATCTTGCTTTTACTTCATACAGTGTTCTCCTGGTTCCACTCACTTCACTCAGCATCAGTCATATAAGGTTTTCCAGGCTTTTCTGAAATCAGCTTACTACAACAGGATTGTAAATCTTGGTGACTTGAGATACCCTAAACAGAAATAGGGAAGTTTGGAAGAGGGTAGGTTTAGAGTAAAAGATAATGAACTCTGTTTTGAACACAAATTTAATAAATTTTAAAAATTGTAAATCTTTCACTAAATGTGCATGAGTTTAAACTGCATGACTCCATTTAACATTAATGAATGCTGTGAAGCTAAATCCTAAATTTGTCATGAAGAGAAAATTAGCATTCTAAACCTGATTAAACCAACATGAAGAGTTGTAAATGCTTGAAATTATTTCCTAGGCAATGGTACTGAACTAAGAATGAAAAATTGAGAACTAAGCATAAATATTGCCAAAATGAAAATGCTCTAAAGATTTAATAAAAACACTTGCAGCAGGAGTGTTTGCAAACATCCAATGTATTTTATTAATGCAATAACATTTTCACAGCACTGGAAACCTACAGTTGACTTAGTGTAGGGAATAGCATCAATGTCTCTAGAGGCACAGGAGTGGATCAATAAGGAAATTCAACAAGAAGCAGTGAAAATAATGGGCCCTAGAGGGCTGGTAAGAATCTGAGCCTACTGCCAAGAAAGAGACATATATGATTTAAAAAAAAAAAACAGATATGCAATAAAAGACCATGCCAATGTCTGCTATTAAAACATCCAAGGTCATAGACTTAAAAAAATGAAAAAACAAGCGACCAAAATCCTATCTTTCTGGTGCAAAATACCACAAGCAAGAATAAATACTATTCTAAGAAAAGGATATGTATATACTATATTAGCATGGAGGTAACATATCACTAAGTGCCTTGGACATGATAGAAGTAAATATACAGGAAAAGGGCAGTAGGTATTCCAGTACCAGACACACTTTACCTGTTTCACAATTTTGCATTGGCAAAAACAAAAAAAATGTATTGGCATTTTAAGTAAATCCTGAAGTGGATTTATATAGTTCCATCCTGTCCATTTCTCCAGATCTATGCACACATATATATGATACACAACACACATACACACACATACACTATCTCACCACCTCTCTATTATATACCATACATACACACAAAATCCCAGAAAAGCCAAGTTTTTATAATTGATTATCTAAGAGAGAATAATTGATTTTTTTAAAATTTATATTCTAAACCTTTTAATTTCCAAAAAAGACCATCAAAGAAATTCTATAGAATTATGAGCTCTGTCCTAACTATGGCTCTTAAAGCCTATTAAAAATGTTTCTAATAAAATTAATTGAATGCATATTGAAAAAAAAAGTGATGATAAAAAGAAACAGTCTAATGTGAAAGGCACAAAAATTAAGATTCAAAACATTTGGATTCATCTGTGGATTGGCCATATACTGGATTTACAGACATAGTCAAGTCACTTAACTTCTGAGTCTCAGTTTGTTTACGTGTAAAATGAAGTTAATATTTAAACTATATGCTACACATTAGAGAAGATCCAAAGAAATAATGTATATGAAAGTGCTTTACAACTATAAAGAGCTACACAAATATAGCTATATTATTAAAACACATTAGTGCTCAGGAAGCAAACAAATATCATTCAACTAACAAAGAAAAAAGCAAATGTTCAATCATTATTCAGACTCTGTTTTTGGTAAGTCATGCACATATGTACACAAGCTAACCCTATAAAACCAAGCAAAATCTAATCATAAAGAATTATTTGGAACAAATTAAAGTACTGGAGTTCAAATGCAATCCTAAGTTTTAGATTTAAGAAACATATTGAAAATGTTCAGTGAGGGGAGATAATTCAAATCGAAGCACAGTATAGTCCAATTTTTATTTTGTGCTCAAAATAAGGAATGCATACTAATTATCTTTGACTAGAAAATAAAAATTAAATACAACAGTATTTTATATATTTTAATGGATTAATTTCAGGGAGGTAGTTTAAATTTCTAGACTTCTTTTGAAAGCATTCTAATAAGTTCCATGTGGAATTTACATTTTTCTAGGCATATTTTTTTCCACAAATGTAAGCATTTATGAAGTACCAGTGTGAATTTTTACATTCTTATACAGAGGAGCAATCATACATATAAAATATAATATTTTGTCTAATTGAAAACTGCTGAAAAAACAGTCAAATTCTATTTGTAAATTCTATTACATGTTAACATACAAATTCTATTACATACTAACAACACAGAAAGATAGAGATTTTTTTCTTCAATTTCCTATGAAATAGAATATATGTTATTAGGTAATATAATTCATTTTTCATTAAAATTTATTAAGAATTTCCCAGGAAATCAATCAACAAGCATTTAATAAATGCCTATTATATGCCAGTCATTGTGCTAAGCCCTGGGGATAGAAAAAAAGGCAAAAGTTTCTATCCTCAAGGAACTTCTATTCTAGTGAATAAGATGGCCTGCAAATACGTAGGTGTAGACAGGATATATACAAAGTTGTCAAAAGACTGTCTTACAGGGGAAGGTAATAGCAACTAGTTATTAGAGAATGAAAAAACACCTCCATGAGAAGATTGGATTTGAGTTAAACCTTAAAGAAAATTAGGGAAGTTCAGTGGCAGGTATATATAGGGAGTTCATTTCAAACATGAGGAATAGCCACAGAAATGGAAAACTGGATGTTGTGTGCTAAGAAAAGCAAATAAGTATCACTGGGTCATAAAGTACTTGAAGAGAAGAAAGGTATAAAAAGACTGATAGAAAAAAGCCAGTTATGTATATATATATATATATATATATATATATATATATAATGCCAAATAGATGATAAATATATTTGATCCTAGAGATCACAGGGTATCATTATAGTTTACTGAGTAAGGAGTAAGGAGGTAACATAGCCAGACCTATGTGTTTGGTAATTCAGTTTGGTAGTCAGATGGAGGTTAACTTGAAGTAGGGCAAAACTTGAGGCAAAGAGAGCAATTTGGGAGTCCAGAGGGAAAGCAATAAAGGTATAAACTAAAGTGATAGCTATGTACAACATTGTGGGAAAATATATTTCAAGAGTTGACATGACAGTTGAGGCTCACAACAAAGTTGAGAGGATAATGAGCACCTTAATAATAGGGAAATTCAGAAGAGCATTTGAGGAGTGAAATAATGAGTTGTTTGGCATATGTTAAGTTTGAGGTACTTATGATTCTCCAACTAAAGATGTTCAAAAAAATAGCTACTGATGCTTTATAGTAGTTCAGAAGAGACACCAGTGCTGAATATGTGATCTGAGAACCATCTATATAAAAATGATCATTGAACCCATGAGACACCAGATGAACACCAGATGAGGTAGTATAGAGGAAAAAGAAAAGACCCATGAAATAACCTTGGGAGACCTCCACCATTAGTGGGTGTAACATGGTTAAAGATCCACTGAAAGAATCAGAGAAGAATGAAAAAAGACCAATGGAACCAAAATCTAAAAAAGAAACTATTTTAGTACCTCTCAATATTCAGTGGGTCACTTAAGCTTACTTCAAAATGTCAGGTAGAAGGTGTTTCCTTTAATTCAATAGAATATAATAAATCTTCATTGACTTGTTTAGGAGTGCATGGCATATAATTTACTTAATATTGTTCATTCACTTTTTACTTGCATCTGACTTTTTGTGACCCCTTTGGGGATTTTTCTTAGCACAGATACTGAAGAGTTTTGCCATTTCCTTTTCAAGCTCATTTTGCAGATGAGGAAACTGAGGCAAATAGAGCTAAATGACTTGCCTAGTAAATGTCTTAGAAAATTGAGTACCCTGACTCACTGTCTGGTGTTCTATGTACTGCATCACCTAGCTCCATTTAACTTGGGCTTTCCTTATATGTTGTATTTCCCCAATCCTGAAGTAACGTTGCCTAGTAGATGAAAATTGGTTCTCCCAGGCATCATGTCACAGTGGGAGTAAGTGTATCTGTGTTTAAGTTCCAGCCTTGCCATTTGCTGCATTATGTAAATTTGGACAAGTCACTTTCAATATCTAGGGCTCTAATTCATCCCCTTCAAAGTGAGGAAATTAGATTATAGCCCCTATGGTCTCACCAATATTACAAGAAAATTCAAAAGCAAATCTATGCTAAGAGGGCAGCCAATATTAATTAATTAATAAGACAGGCAGATAGAACTGTGATGAAGGACTTTTAGATGATTGCAAGAAGGGGCAGCTAGGTGACATAGTGGATAGAGCACCAGCCTTGAATTCAGGAGGACCAGAGTTCAAATCTGGTCTCAGACACTTAACACTTCCTGGCTGTATGGCCCTGGGCAAGTCACTTAACCTCAGCCTCAAAAAAAAAAAAAAAAATAGATGATTGCAAGATTATTAAGGGATGGCAGGAAGGAAAGTATTATGCTACAGGTTCAAGAATAGGTATTTAAATAGGTATTCTAAAGTCTGTATTCAGACTTTAAATTCTACTGCATCCAGTGGAAAGAAAGTCAGCCATAACTATTAGATTTTAAATGGATCTCAGTATGCTTCTTCCATTTCAGTTCTTTTGGAATATACCTTTGAATGTTCCACCTTCGTATTTCAGGACCTTGAGAGCTGCCGACTTCGGCTGGATCCTGAGTTAGACCGGCACAGGTATGAGAGGAAGATCAGCTTTGCTGGTATCCTAGATGACAACGAAGATGCAAAAGATTCTCTCCATAGCAGCAGTCACACTCTCAAGTCTGACACAGGTGTTGAGGAGAAGAAAGGTAGGTAAAAAACTAAGACATTTTCATGGTTCAGTGTTTCTTGTGGAGCGTATAGCTTGCAAGAAATATGTGCCAAAAGGAAACCATGAAATATTCCCAAGAAGCTTATTGTCTTTGACCTCTATGACTGGGCTTTGTATAATGACAGAGACTAATATAGTTTACCAAGTCATGGGCAAACTGAGATAAGGACTTAATTCCCAGTGGTCGAAATAAAAGCAAAAGAAATCAATGCAAGTCTTTCATTTATTCCTTATCTCAGTTGCCTTTTCAAGGTTTCCTTCATCAATTAAAATATGAGAACATTGCATTATTTCAAAACAATAGTCTCAGTGTCTGTTGTGAATGGTAGTGCTCTGGACCATTTTTGCTATATGTTTCATAATGGACAACCCTTTTATTTGGGAGAAAAAAGATGGAATTTTTGTCCATATTATAAATAAATATGATTAGAAGTTGGTGGCATACAATGAAGCCTATATAGTTATAGCATGACATTGTATGATCTAACAATGTGCCAAAAGTCTCATAAATCATTAAAAATGTAAAATTAATGTAAGAAGGAGGAAGTGGAAGAAAAAGAAAATAAAACTTGCAAATTTAAAAAATAGTCGAAGTCAGAGCCTCAACTGTATTTGGTAAGGACAACAAAATGCCTTCCATCTTTTTTTTAAAAGCACATCTCATGCTAATTTTTCCATATACTGTCAAGATACAAGTGTTGCAATACAAAGACTATATGGTGATTTAGTTCATTAAATTACATAAAGTAGTGGGAGGAAGGGGAGGAAAAGGTATTCATAGATAGCAGTAGGTTTAGATTCAAGAGGATCTGAGTTTGAATCTTACTTGGTGGTGAAATTATTGGTCTCAATTTTTTTGAACCTTAGCTTTGTCATTTATAAAATGTGAGAGGTGGATTCAATGACTTTTAAAGATCTTCTCTCTTTAAATCTGTGATCCAAAGATCTGGTAATATGTTTGTACAAATCTATGTAAAGGCTAAGTCATTTTAAAATACTTTTGTTTTGGTAGTATTATCTTAGAGATTATTTTAGTTTCCTGATTTTCATCAAGGCTTTTTGCCAAAATGAATCTGCATAATACATACCAACTAATGATTAATGCCTATTTCCCCATTCCTGTAAATTTGGTACATCAAAATAGGAAGATTACAAGAAATCACTAGCATAAAAATTAAATATATGTATACATATGCATATATGTAAAATGTAAAAATGAAACTGTACATATACCTGTTGATATAAACATATATGTACACATACACATAAAGGAAGAAGCATTTCATGAAGGTTCTGTTTTTCAAACTGATCAGCTAAAAAATTTGAATCTTTATTTGCTTATTTTGGAGGCTTTCGTTATCAGTTGCTAAACCCAACTTAAAGGTTAAGACCAGAACTCCCTGATGACTTAAGTGATTTCATACCATCTGTTTTCTCAAAAGCTAAAAACTAGATAGTATTAATGGCTAAATAAACTGCTTGTGATGATCATTTTGATCCTTCCAAAGACAGCTATAATCAGAGATCTCTTTAGGGAGAAGAATTGTCTAAGATGCGACTGCCAAACCAAGCCACAACCCAGAGCTCATTGGGTAATTTCATGTAGTTTACAATACCAGCCTTTGTAGTAATGATTGGGTTAATTAATAGAATTATCCAGAATTAATTACTAGGATGGTCAATTATAAGAAAATTGTAGTTATAGAGAGCTAGTCTGTGTTAGTTCCAAGTTGGTGGTCCCAAGCTGGGTTTTCTTTTGGCAAATTATATTTTGCTTATATTTTTTAACAAAAAGAACTTAGCTCATCAAATGGTTTCAGTGCAGAAAAAACATGAGTCTGCCCAATATACTTCGGCACTCTTAGAAAAACAATGCATAATACATACCAACTAATGATTAATGCCTATTTCCCCATTCCTGTAATTCCAGTTGTTTCTCAACTGCCCACATTGAATTTCTCTCCTGAGAATATCAGCAGCTATAGCTTCCTTTTTGAATAAAAAACAGAAAGTTTTGGAGATGATGATGATGTAGTCATCTGGGGAGCAATAGGTCTGGAAGTTCCCAATCACCCTTGGGAAACTTTCAGTCAACTCCAATATCCATTCCTAGGCAGCGTGCGCAAGAACATATATCAGAGGGGAAAGGATACTAATGATCTCTCTACACATGTCTGAAATCAACTGAACCTAAGCAGAAATTTAAGTGTAAAGTAATTCATTTGTGTTAATTAAGAAGACCCATGTAACAACCAAATCAACAAGATTTTCTTTTCCACATTCCTGCTGATTATTTGTTGTCATGAAAACAAAGGTTAAATTTCATTGTTGAAGGATCACTATATCATTTTTATATACAATCCAGAGGAAGAAATGATCATGCATGCAAGCATTTCTCTGCTTTCTCAGTTATGAATTACTGATTCAATAGTTTGAAATACTTATTTTGGGATGCCCAAAAATGTTCCAGATTATTTTATGGGATATCACCCAATCCTCAAAACAAAGTGCATTTTAATTCTCTTTAATTTATCACAGTACTGGGGCCATAGATGGTACAGTAGAAAGTGTATTGGCCCTGGAGTCAGGAGAACTTGAATTCAAATGTGGCTTCAGACACTTGATACTTATTAGCTATGTTACTGGGCAAGTTACTTAATCCCAATTGCCTCACCAAAATAAATAAGCTAACAAATAGATAAATGATCACAGTACAGTTTTAGCTTGAGTGAATCTACGAAATCAAACAATGGTGGGGTGTTGCCATTATTAGGAATTCCTACAAATTTACTTGTTTCTTTCAAATCCACTGTTGCAAAATTGTTTTGATAGACTGAGGCATATATTAGTAGTGATGCAAATTACAATTTTATTCTGTTTCTCCTTGTTGCAGGTAGGTAGAAACAAAGATGTAGTAATTAAGTTTAAATAGCACTGTGGAAAACATACACTGGAGTGCTTTGCACTATAATTAAAATGTAGCCTGATGTTGTAAAGTCTTCATTGGCTGTGTTCAACTGTGCTATGGGAATTATAATTTTCTCCAGTTCTATCCAGATGTGCTAAAGGAGTCCCCCAAGGAATTTTCCATCTGTATAGAGATAATTTTAGTCATTTGCAAGAATGAATCAGATTAAAAAGTATCCACATTGGTCCAAAATAATTTCTCTGAGAGGTCTCACTTGCCAATAAACCTGTATAGCTAACTGGCACTTTAGTATCAGTCCCATCACATTAGCTTATACAATTGCCTATGTCTTAGCTGTGGGGAAATTGCCACTTTTGGGGCATATTCTTTATTAGATTTGGATTCTGCAGAAAAATGTGATTTCAAGCTCAATTCAATTAGTTTGTAGTTTTATATCCACCTCAATAATTGGTTAAGTTTCCGGTTCTCTTTGTACTTTGAAAGGCATAACTGATGTCATAAATATGACCACTGAGTCATTAATGTACCATCATTCTGTAAACTCTCCCCTCTGACTCTTATGAATAAGAACTAATGGTAACTGGGATAAAGCCTTCAAAAGATATATATGTATTGATATAGATATATAGGGACAGAGATATGCATATGCATCTGAATATATCTGTATGTTTTACATACACATATACATATATACACATATAGAAAGCGAAGGCTTGAATACACAGGTCAGGTTTTCACGTCTAAAATTGTTTTGTTTTTTTTTTTTCTCTACTGATCAATTTCTCTTACTCACAGAACACTAAAAGATGAATAATGCATGTTCTTCTCAGTACATGTAGACTGTAAGGTTGACTCAGGGTGTTGCAACATTTGGACTCACATGCCACCAAGCCTTTTGACTGAGAGGAGGATCATGGGAAATCACTAGGGGCATTGGAAATGGAACCATTTCATATTCATGCTCACCAAAAAAACCAGAACGAAAACAGATCCTTTAGCGGCCTTGCTGAAGAGTCAAAGCTGAGATCTACTGCTGGCTTGGAGAGAGAGGAACCACTTGGGGTATTAAGTGCTTAAGGTATTCCAAAATGAATGGGTTTACACGGCTGCTCAAAGAACCGTGTAAGTCCCATTACAAAAACTTTATTTAAAGGTTGTCATTCATTCTCTTGGATGGAACAATAATGATGAATATTAAATATCCTAAATAACTCTACTTCAAAGGCATACTCATGCTTGTGAACCCAGGGCAAGGAAGAAAACAGCTTGGTTCTGATATTGATAAACACTATTTACTAGGCAAACTTTTTCCCAGATCTTCATTCTGCCATAAGTCTGACTCACAAAGGTCTTCAATGGCAATGACTTTGGAGGAAGTCACTTGACCAACAGGCCAACAGAAAAGGGGCAGGGTAGGGCAGGAACAAAATGGGGAGGGTAGGGATCTCAACCTGGGATGAAGAGAACTAAGTGGGGGAAGTCCTATCTTATCTTTTAATGCAGTTCCCAGCAGGAAGATCAGGATAGGAGGCTCCCGCCTGCTCCAGATTAAAGGAACCCGCAGTTTCCGGGTGAAGAAGGGGGGTTCCTTATCCAGTATTCGCCGGGCCGGCAGCTTAAAGAGTACCAAGCTATCACGGCAGGACTCAGAGTCTGAGAATGAGGAGCTGCAGCTGTCCCAGAGCAGGGACACTGTCACTGATATAGGTAACATAGAGGACATGGGTGGACAGGGAAATGGGAGGAGAAAAGGCAGTGTCCTCTAGTACGCCTTGGCTAAAGAGATTGCCAATATCTAAATAAATAAATAGCAGTAATTCAAAAACAAAAGAATAGGCACTTAGGCTTTGGGACATCACAGCAAAATAGATCCAATGTAAGGAAAGCAGCCCTACTATTAACTCTTTATTGTTTTCTTCACCAATTGTTTAATGAAATTCATTAGACACCTGAGTCAAGAGTCAACCCAGAAGCACTGTAGGGATACTAATGAAGATACTTGCTTGACAGAAGTTGAGGAGCTAAAAGATAGAAGGTTTTAGAGTAATATTTTTTAAGAAGAATCCCTCCCTCACGAATTCCTATGGAGAAGACTGGCCTGGTGAGTTTAGGTATAGAGTTCATCTCCCTACTTAGCTCTGTGTACCCAGGGATTTGCTCTCCAGAACTAATAGACCTGTAGGTTGATAACACTAGTCATAGAAACAATAGCAAAGGGGTAGTAAGAAAAGCAAGAGAAGCAGCAGAGTAGAAAGCCATTCTGTGAGGGTTGGTGTTCTTGTTCAACTTCAGCTTGCACAGCCCAGCCAATGAATGCCTAATTTGATCACACTGAACTCTAATAGTTTGTGCATCTCAACAACACAAGGAATTGTATTTAATTTTGTCTTTCTTCACCCTTTATATGTGAGCCATGGCCTACCCTTCTGGTAACCATGAACTTGAACTCTCCTTGTCATTGCCAGTCATGTTGATGGCCAAGGGGGAGAGAGTCTCCTAGAGTCTATAAAACCAATGGATCCTCTGTTCTATTTGGTACCCAGCTGGGCAAAGGTGGTCCAACAGCAAATGTTTTCCCTTGGATTCACAAGCATGGACAGCTTTACTACTCACATACATAAACACACACTCATCCTAACTGGAGAAAAATAAAACATTTTTGGTATTTTTCTTTTGAAGAAGGGAGTCCCTGGAGTGCAAGTGAGCCAAGCATTGAGCCTGAGGGTCTAAGCAACACTGGCACTGAAGAAAACTACCACAGGAACATGTCATGGCTTCATGTGAGTAAAGTCAACAAGCATCTATCTGTGATGTAGGCAGTGTATTTTCTTAAATCAAGTTTTTGGCCTCCTACTGAAAGAAATTTCAATAAGATGTTCTGTACAGTTTTACCCCACCATCGACCAGAAATTGGCAAAAATGTTTGTGGTATCTATTTTAACTAAAGACTAGAGAATAGTTGAAGTTGATGTGACATTGACATATTTAATTCAAAGTCAGCCATGACTCTAAGATCAGCCATAGGCCAAAATTTAAACTATCTAGAGCTAATGGAAGTAGAGACTAGGTATCATGACTAGTACATATAAAAAAGAAATATACTTTAACAGAAGCAGAGTCAAAGACCAGATTTTTCCAGTCTCTAAGAGTTCTTTCCTGCCTTTTTTTTCCTCTTGATTATAATAATTTTCATACTCTTTCATATACTTTACAATTATAGGTTATTAAATTTGTGCTTAAAGTGTAAGATCTTTGTTTATCAATACTTGAAAACCAATATATACATATATATTATAATGTTAATAATATAATAATAAAATTATATGTGTTACAGATGGATTATTAAGTGGATTCAGTTTAAGATTTCTATCAAAACTTGGAAGCCAGCCTATACATGCATATAATATAAATAATAATATATAACATATATAACATAAATCTATTATAAATATATCCTTAAATGGGTTAATTCCTTGAAAAGTCATCTACAAGCTTTCATTTGCTTCTTCACAGGGTTTCTTGGATCAGGTGTTAATACAGAAAAACAAAAGCAAACTAGTTATACAATTATTATAATTGTGGTTCTATATCCAGAAAGTTAACATGTTCTTTAACTCTCTTCCATCACCTGCAGTTTCCCTTTCCAGGGGAAAAAAAGCTGTTGGGCTTTTTGTGTTTCAGGTCATGATCTTATTGTGCAATCAGCAAAGTTTCATCTGCACACACATTGACTATTGCCACCCTCACTGCTACCTCCACCACAGTCGTTCCTGTGCTCGCTTGGTGCGGGCCATCAAATTGCTATATGGGGACACTGTGGATTCCCTTCGAGAAGATAACACAGTTCATAATGTGGCCTTTCGGGGCAAGAAGCAAAAAGAGGTAAGAGGCATAAAATTCAATATGGCATTTGTTATGCTTTATATTTCTTTGATAATTTGAGGTAGAACATGAATGTTAACATATTAATATTTTGAGATACTATTCAGAGAGTGGAAAAAAAATAAAAATAAAACCAACCAAATTCACTGCTGTTGGGACTGTGGAGAAACAGGTATGCTCATACATTGCTGGTGAAACTAACTTTGTAGAACTCTTTTTGGAGAGCAATCTGACAATATGCAATAAAAGTTATAAAAAGAACTATATTCTTTGACCCAATACCAATCTGCTGCTGGGAGTATACCCTGGAAAGAATAATCAAAAAAATAAACAAATAAAGAGGAGCTATGTGTTCAAAGATTTTTATAGCAGCATTATTTGTAATTACAAAAACTGGAAACAATCTGAATTCCAATAATTGAAAGAATGATTAAATAAGCTGTGATATATTGATGTAATGAAGAGAAATTTTGAAAGATCTTTATAAAATAATCCAGAATGAAAAAATAAGAATGTGTAATTTGTGTAATGATGACATATGTAAATGATAACTAAGGGACAAAGAATTCTGACAGGATTTTAGAAGGAGTGATAATAGATCTTACAATACTTTATGCATTGAAATTAATTTAAATGATTACTAAGTTTTGTTGTTTGTAAAAACTGACATATAACAATAATGGGAAAATACAACAGAAAATTTTAATCTGCAGCTCTTGGACCTTCCAATTGTAATGAGTTTATGAACTTGCTTTTTAAAAAATATTTGATATTTTAGTATTATAAATGAATATAAATTTTTATATTTCAATATAATTATTTTCATCTTTAATTCTACATAATTTATTTTATGTATTTAAAAACATCATTCTGAAAAAGAATCCATTCATTTCACAAAATTATCAAGAGTCCATGTCATTAAAATTTTTGTTCCCCTGGGGTAGAACTTTCTTTAAAAATTAACTATAAGTTGTAAATTATATCAACAATTTAAATAAAACTACAGTGTATGTATGATTCAGAACAAAGACATGTAAATTGGTGAAAGAAGGACAAAATTTTTGTTCTGATTTCCAAAAACAAAAAGAAGCATCTCTCCCTACAATAAAGAGATATTTTTCTCCCTATCAAACTATAAGAAATTGTTTGACTATTAACTGGCAAATGATTGGCTATGTGATGCTGGTTAAGCTGAAAGAAATGCTTTAAAGAGAATATTCTCTTTAAATATAAATATAAAGAATATAAAACAGGTATTTTTTCAATATGAAGCTACATTTTAATACCCAATTTGAGCACTTGAAATTTTCAAAGTTAATAAAAACTCAAAAATCTTAAGCCTGCCCTTGAGAAGCAGTAGACCTTCAATCTGCCAGCCTAGTGGTAAAGCAACCAATAGCAGTTGCTTTTTGCCCATAGCCATTACATCTACTATTAATAATCTGCATTTGTCCAGTGGCTTCACCAAAGGATTCTCCTTCATTGATTATCCAATTCAATTAGTATTTAGTGTGCATCTGCCAAAGTTTCAGCACTATACCAGAAACTGTGGGAGGTACAAAAGAGAAGTGAGCATTTGCCCTGAAAGAGTTTATGATGAAGCTGAGTGAAAAACACACCCACATTAAGCCATCAGAAACAGGAACAAATGTAGGATATCACAAGACAAAATGTACCTAAATTCAGAGGGAAGAAGAATAGCATCGTGATTTACAGATGATTTTCAGGAGCCAAAGGAAAAAAAAAGTGTTGTTTATTCCAATGTTTAGAGAATATAAAAAGATGAAGATGTTTGTTTGCCATTAAACATGCTTAAGTGAAAACCAAATTATTTCCCTGGTTGTTGTTTTTAACCAAAGTATGATGAGTGATATATTTTTTTCTTTTTTGTTTGTTCTTGGTTAATTTTAAAGGCATGGATTGTTGATCATTCACATGTGCCTCTCAGCCACAGTTGACCTCAGGATCATGGGAAAGGGTTCTAGATCTTTGTTTATATTCCTGAGAAGAAAACAAAACCAATTCTGATTCTTTTCAAAAGCCATCAATAGCATTATTTGCCAGTTCTCAAACCAATCCCATATGGCATTTGTGGTCCTTCATTTCTCACTTGAACAATATAGTCTTCCAAAATGGGAATAGCCTTCTTCACAATCTATCTTTTCTTTCAGGATACTCTAACATTTATCCATTTTTCATAAGCCATAAAAATGACCCCTAGTCTGTAAACCTGAGCTTCCATTAAAACAGGATAGCAAAATAGTAAAGCAGAATCAGACAAAGGTCTAATGAGCAACCCATTATTCAGCACTTTCTCATTCTTGTGTCTCTTCAGGTGTGTTTGTAGAGCAAATTGCATTTATGAAAAAATGAGCATATTTTCATTTGGGTCTCATCACTGTTCTAATTCATGTTTCTATACTCATAGCTCTTGTTTGTATTATAATATCATTCATTTGGGGATGTTGTTTTACTTCTATCATTTTATCAGTGTCCATCAGTTGCCCAGCTAAACTGGAAGTTTCTCAAATACAGAAATTTCTTCTCTTTATTTCATATTCTTGTATAGAGCTCTAGATATAATAAATAATAACAATATAGGTTGACATGTTATCTATCATGTTAATAAATTATTATTTAATTAATTTATATTTAAATAACATTCAATTATAATATTATAATTATAAATACATTATACATAATAATATAATTATAATAATAAATTAAATTAAATAAACATAATTTAATTAATAACATTAACATGTTGATGTATTAATATACTATATTATTATATAATATATAACCATACATCTTAAAATTATATTATGTATGAATACATTGTTTTGATTATAGTGTATATTATACTCTATAGTGTTAATATAGTGTATATTAATATAATACACTGAATAAGTAAAAAGACTGTGGCCCAGTAATAAGAAGAACTGAACAAATCCCTATTTGACACTTTTACTGGCCTTGTGAGCTTTGGCAAATCATCAAACTTATCTGAACTTCATTTTCTTTGTTTATATTTTTTAAAGTGATGATAACACTTGCATTACTTACCTCACAGAATTTTTGCAAGAAAAATACTTGGAAAATCCTTAAGTATAATATAAATATGAGACAATGTTATTACCATACTAATATGGAAAGAAGCTGAAGCTTTTCATTAAAAAGGAAGAGAAAAAAAAGTTACTTGTCATTGCTAGGAAGAATAATTCATATTACAAAAACTAAGCAAAATGTTTACAGATCTAATTATTCTTGAAAATTGTGTATAAAAGTGATATATTATCCACATTAGCTTTATATATGGTAGGGCAACATAACTATCCATTAGTTTTCTTTCATAATTTATTAAAACATATATTAACACTAGAGATTCTCCTAACATAGAAGAGCAATATTACCTTTTAGGGATATAACATTTTGCTTGGCTCATCCCCCCACAAGAACTTGGGAAAATGTTTGCAATAGATAATCAAGTAGTACTGACAACAATTGTATCACTTGCTTTATTATCCCAGTCACAGTATTCCAAAAAGAAGTTATATTTTTAAAAAAAAATCTTAACTATTAAGTCTCAGCAAAAAGGCAAACTACGCTCCTCTAAAAATACCAAAAGGAGCATTCCATAATGTTTCTTGGAGTATTTAGGGAAAGGTTCCAGTTTTATGGATACCTATAATAATCTCCTGATATGTTGTAACTCCTTCAGTAAACTTCCCAAAATAGTTCCCACTAGACCAGAATTCCATCTGGGAGCAGTGCTCCAATAATGTGTGAATTTGGGGCCTCTATTAACATAAATTCTATCTATAGGTCCTGAGTCCAGACCATCTGCTATCTTCAAGTTCATGTGATGTTTCCAGATGTTCATAAAACCACTTTATTTTAACAGAAAACCTTAAAGTAGGAGTTCTTAACCATTTGTGAATTAAAAGAAAGAAATTAATCATTGAAATAGGGTAATTAAAATATTTTTAAATAAACAAAACCCCTGCTAAAGGATTCTGATCATTAATAGAACAGCCAGGAATCAGCATTTTTAGTATTCTAAACAGATAACCTTTCTTTTATATGGCTGTTCTACCCTCCTGAAATCCTATTATCTCTCAGTATTTTTCCACTTCTAAAAACTTGTGGAAATTATGGGAAACATCAAATCAACAAGCACTTATTAAGTACATCAAGCACTGTGTTAAGCTGAAAATATAAGCAGTGTCCTTGACTTCAAGGAGTTTATACTTTAATAGGGGAAGACAAAATATTTTTTAAAAGCTTAAAGGGAGAAAGGTTTGGAGAAAGAAAGAGCCTGTATAGATTCATGATAGAGCAAGTCCAGAATCCATGTGGGATTGGGAGAGGAACAAAAACCTGGAAAGCTTGGGCTCTTTCTTAAACATGGAGGTTCTGAGAGGAA
This sequence comes from Sminthopsis crassicaudata, assembly GCF_048593235.1. NCBI lineage: Eukaryota > Metazoa > Chordata > Mammalia > Dasyuromorphia > Dasyuridae > Sminthopsis > Sminthopsis crassicaudata. The sequence continues at coordinate 73,462,893 of NC_133619.1, read as the reverse complement.
CTAGCCAATGAAAGGAAGGGAATGCAAGGGAGGAGTCATTACTTCCTCTGTGAGAAATCCGGGGCCAGAACGAACTTGAGGAAACCTGGAAAACTTAAGAGGAAGAAAAACATGACTGACCTTGGAACTTTCCTTTAAAATGAAAAATCATCTAATCTCTCTGAAACTCATTTTCCTCATCTGTTAAGTGCAGATTTTGATAGATGAACCGGAAGGTGACATTCCATTTCCATTTCTGACACACAGTGAACGCCTGGGCCTGGGCAAGTCATTAAACTTTTCAATGCCCTCCAAGGCAACTCTATATAAGACCTCTAGGTTCCAAGATGGGTGCTAAATTGTGTTGGTAAAGGGACTTGCATCCCTGGGACTTTCAAATAAACTCCAATGAAACAATGATCATACTCATCCAAAAAATAAGTATATATAATAATACCTGTCCTGTCTACTTCATATTGTCATGAGGAAAACAATCTGTAAAGCATAAAATACTATACAGTTTTAAGTTTTAAGCTTTAAGAGCTTTAAACTGTAATAAGACTTTTGTATAAATGCAAGTTGTTATGCTGCTGTCATTATTATAATTATTCAGAAGTGAAGCTAATTTTCCCCTGGCACTCCTATGAGAGGAATGACTTTCCTTGTACAAACAAATGATTTGAAAGCAGCCTCCAAATTAACTTATGTAAGCATGCTTTATTCTATGAATTGCTTTTGCATTCCCAGAAAAAAAAAACAATAAACAAATCTCCTTTGCACAAATTATAGATGTTCTAAAGTCTGCACCTGCATTCTTTTTGTCTTTAGAAAGCACGGCATGAGCTCTGACTCACAGTTTCAAAGCATATTCTTTAGTAAAGATGGAGCCATCCTATTCACATAAATTCAATGTTGTAAACCCTTGGGGTCAAACACTTTAAATACTTTTCTGGAATTCATGGGTAGTCTCAGAGTTACCTTGTTTCTCACAAACTCTGCCTGTAACCCCATTCAAGAGTGAACCAGAAGCACAACTTGTCTCTTTTTGTGTAGGTTGAAGAAGCAGCCTTTTAAAACCCACGCCCAGAGGAAAGAATGAATACTGAAACGACCAGCATGTACTGGCTCTGGGTTAGGAGAGTTATTTAATCTCTTCCCACATGATGTAGCCCCTGAAACATGGCTGAAGGTTAGAAGGACTTAGATCAGTGAATGTTCTCATTAGAAGGACTTAGATCAGTGAATGTTCTCATTCAGAAACAATACTTCCAGCTGCTTCTCTGATTGCAAAAGGACCAACCAACAATTTTTTTTTAAGTTAAAAAGTTAAAAATCAGTGGTTTTTCCACTGCTGGAATCAAAATATAACAAATAGCAGCAATAACACTATCTGGAGCTTGCTTTACATTACTTTTCATACATTGTTATTACATAATTTGGCCTACACAAATAACCTGGTGAGGGGGTGGTATTATTATTCCTGTTTTATCAAAGAGTAAATGAATTCAGCAAGTTTAGTGACTTAACCAAGATCATAAAACTAGTTTATGTGACTTGCTCCGTCACATGTTAATTTGAATGCTGCTTTAGACAAGCTTCATGACCCTAAGCAAATCTACTCAGCCTCGGTTTCTTCATCAATAAAATTTTAACAATAACCTCACAGGACTATTGTCAAGAAGGAATGAAACTATATGTTGGAGTATTTTGTCAAGCATAGAGTGCTATGCAAATGTTAGCTATTATTAAATATCTGAGGAAGGATTGAACCCAACTTGAGCTGAGTTGAGGGCTTACTTAGCAAGAAAAGGGGAGGAAATGTTCTCTCCATAGATGTGATAAGCCAAATAAATCTTAAATAACCTTTTTATTAATGAAAATGTCTCTTGACTTTCAGGAACTTTTGGACTAGAAGAAGATTTGAGGAATTTATTTAGATTGGAGAATGACTTTAATTTCTTTTCAGATCTGCATGTCCCTGGATGGAATCCATTCCTTTTTTTAACTTAAATATCTTATTCTTTTCAGTGCTCAGATAAGTCATGCCTGAGGACGCCCTCTCTGAAGAAGAGAGTTACAGAGACTAATCTAGAAGGCAAAAAGGACTCTGGGATGTTAAAATACATCAGACATCAGGTACTGACCATTGCATCACATTCAATAACATGTTTACAGGCATTCCTAAATTAAGGTACACAGGGGCAGCTAGTTGATGCAGTGGATAGAGCACCAGCCCTGAAGTCAAGAAGACCTGAGTTCAAATGTGACCTCAGACACTTAACACTTCCTAGCTGTGTGACCCTGGGCCACTTAACCCCAATTGTCTTAGGAAAAAAATAATAATAATAAAGCACACAACATATCAGCATACATTCAGTCAGTCATAAGTTGTTATTAAGTGTTGACTTTGTATGAAGGATATAAAAGGAAGCAAATGTTCACTGATCAAGGAGTTCGCTATCTTAATAGAGGAGATGACAAATATTCACAAATAAGCATAATATAGAACAAATGAGAAATTTTAAAAGAGGGAAAGCACTAAAATTAAGAAGAGTTGAGAAAGATTTGGCAGAGATGTGAAGAAAGAGTATTCCAGACATGGACAGACAGGAAAAAAAAAGTCCAGAGTAAAGAACTAGAGTGTTTTTTCATGGAAGAGCTAGGAGGTCAATGTCGTAGGATCAAAGAGTATATAGTAATAAATAAGGTGTAAAAATATTAAAAAGATGTCAAGTGGACTGTTATAAAGAGCTTTGAGTACCAAATAGAGGAAGACAAGGAGCCACTAGAGTTTATCGAATACAGGGGGAGAGTTATATGAGCTGATTCACATTTTTCCAGGTATCAGGTGACTGAATGGAAGATGGATTGGAATGGTAAGATACCAGGGGCAGCCAAGTATTCCAAGGTTTCCACGTGTTCTGTTTACAATCAACAGGTTATTATGATAGATCATAAGTAGGATGATGTAGTACTGTATCAGACAATAGAACAGGGTAAACTTAAGCAAAGGTGAAATAAAATTTTGGCAACAGATTGAACATGTGTGTGAAAGATAATGAGATGAGAATGGCTTCTAATTTTTGAGGCTGAGAGGATTAGGGGATATGGTAGTGCCCTTAATAACAGCAGGGAATTTGGAAAAGGGGACCCTTTAAGGAAAAAGATGATGAGTTCAATTTTGGATGTGAACAAATTACCTCAACTTTTAAATGTAAAATATGAGGTAAAGGTCCAATGGACTTGTGATGACAAAAGCCATCTGCACCCAGAGAGAGGACAATAGGAACTGAATGTGGACCATAACATAGTATTTTCACTTTTATGCAGCATGGTATTTGTGGAAATATGTGGAAATATTCAGGTGATCAGCGGATTCTTTCAATTTCTATTTTACACTCTGGTTTTACAATATCAGGATAGTTTTCTTTGATAATTTCTTGAAAAATGATGTCCAGGTTCTTTTTTTGATCATGACTTTCACATAGACCAATAATTTTTAAATTATCTTTCCTGGACTAATTTCCAGGTCAGTTGTTTTTCCAATGAGATATTTTACTTTTTAAAAATGTGTGTGTGGGGGGTGCTTTATTGTATCTTGATTTCTCATAATTTTTTCATCATCTTCCATTTGCTGAATTCTATTTTTTAAGGAATTATTTTCCATGGTGCACCAAATGCCAATTTTATTTTTTAAGTCATTCTCCTCTTTAGCTTTTTGTAGTTCCTTTTGCATCTCTCTCAATTCTTTCCTAATTTTTCCTCTATTTCTCTTACTTGATTTTCAAAGTTCCTTTTCAGTTCTTCCATGGTCTGAGCCCAATTCTTATTTTTCTTGGAGGCTTTGAATAATAGGAACTTTGACTTTGTTATCTTCTGAATGTGTGTTTTGCTCTTCTTTGTCACCATAATAACTTTTAAATATTTTGTTTTTCTTTTTGTTTTCTGCTCCCTGTACTCCTTTTTAATGCCTATCCAAAAGGGAATCCTAGCTTTAGGGAGAGCTAAAGAGAAAAGATATATTTTCTAGCTACTAGATTCTAACTTAGATCACCTCTTTCCATAGAAACAATGTTTTAAGTTGTAAGTTCCCAGGCTAGCTCATAAAAACTTACAGAACAACAGAAATGGTAATTGATGCTAAATAGATTTTTATGGGCTACTTTTGATACTTAATCATAATTTATCACATGAGTTCAATGAAAAAAATGCATTTGGAGTCTTGAAGCTGGCATACAAATAAAACTTTGGAATAGTCCATTTGTAAGTTGGAAACAGCTTGTATTTTTGGAAAATGAAATAAATTACAGAATTTAAGATTTGGAAAGACCCTCAGGGACCTGTTAGAACAAGCCATATACAAATGGTTGTCCAATCTCTGCTTTATAGTATTGGAAGGAAGGAGGGAGGCTGGGGAAACCCACTGGACCTTGAGGCAGTTGATTCGCCTCTTTGGACTATTCAAATTATTAGGAAGTTTTTCCTGACATCAGCTTACATTAGCTTCTTGTAAGTCATACCCAGTGCAGTTGGTTCTGCCTTCTGGGTCCAAACAAAACTGGTCTAATTCCTCCTTCACATAACAGCACTTCAAATACTTAAAGACAACGGACACACTGAGTGATTTTTTTTCCTATTTAAACATATATAGTAGTTTCAACTAATTCTTTGGTCTCAGCTTTCCCCCTCCTAGTTGTTTCTCTTCTATTCTCTCTCAAACTTGTCAATGACCTTCTTAAACAGTAATGCTCAGAATGGAGCACAGTATTCTGACAAGATAGGAGGACAGTAGGACTCGTCTTCCTGATTCTAGAAGCTCTGACCCTCCTAATGAAGCCCAGGAGCTCATTAGTATTATTTTTGTCACCCTCAAAGAGCTCATATTCTAATGGAGGATTATAACACATATAAGAGGAGCTATTATAAAGAATGTCCTGTGGAAACTAGTCAGGAGTGCATCAGAAAAACTTTGTCTACACCCCTATCTTATTCTTATGAAATTCATTTTTTTTACTCAGATGAAAAATTTTTCATGTATCCCTATTGAATTTTATCATCCTAGATTCACTCCAATGTTCTAGATTTTCAAAATTCTTTTGGATCCTGATATTTTCATCCACTATTAGTTAGCTTTCCCTTTCAACTTTGTATCATATACAAATTGATAAGCATATCACTTAATTTTTAAAACCATTGACAAAAAGTATCCAACAATACATGGTCAAGCACATATTCTTGTGGTGTATTACATTGGAGAACTCCTCCCATGTTAACATTGGAACTGTAAGGACTACTTTTTGCACCTGGTCATCCTTCCTAATATTCTGGAAATGTAATAGTACAGTACAAAACTGTCTATAACAGTTCAGTGCACCCTAACCAAAATCAATGGGGAATTTAGATATGAAGAGGTATTTTTCTTCTTACTGTGCATCATTCCACTAACCAGAAAACAGTTTGTTACACTGATTCTACCCTAGAGCTTTAGAAAGAGATATTAAAATACAACTTTATTTTAAATCAATCTGCAAATAACTAGTGACTCCTTGATATAACAGTGAGTTCTAATAGAGCTCATCATCTAACTAGTTTCTTTCAGATGATGGTTTATTCTCATTTAGAAAAAGAACTAGGAAAAAGTAAATTAAACAGACTGTCAATTTTGTGAAACTGTCAGTATTCTCCCTCATTTTAAATGTTTTTGAAATGTGATAGATTTTTTTTTCTTTTTTGTCTCAAGGTTATGAGCCTGTCCCCAGCTCCCTTGTCTCTGCTAATCAAAGCAGCACCAATTCTGACCGAAGAGATGTATGGAGACATCCAGCCTGCAGCCTGGGAGCTACTGCTCAGTATGGATGAGCACATGGCTGGAGCTGCAGGTAACACAAAAACAAGACCCACCCGGGAGTCATTTATTGTGGCAGCTCATATTTTAAAATGATGGTTTTATTAATTCAGGCTGATCTCCTAGATCAAACAAATAGCATGACATATTGTTCTGGCTATAGCAGTAGTTGAGATCTTTCCTAGTTCCTAGGAATCATAGAATTTTCAAACTGTAAGGACCTTCAAAATTATCTAGTCCAATTCTCTGAAGTTCAAAGGTCAATGCTTACTTTAAAATCATATGAGAAGTAGATGGCAGCTTGGGGATTTAAATCCATGCCTCTGGAGGCCATGCTGCTATCTCCCAGGATGAGGGATTGGATCTACTGGCTTTTAACTCTGGGCTGATGAACACATTCTGGAGATAAAAAATATATAGAATTTTGTCTTGTAGCAATACTTCCAGCATATTTTTCATTCTGGTTTATTTTTCTTTCCCTGTATCTACTGTGCAGCAGCAGTAGTAGCAGCTGATATTTATTGGGTGCCTACTATATGTGATGAGAGAAAGGAAAGGGGGAACCCCATTTGTCGGTGCAAAGATCCCATGAGGCGCAGTGTCTCCTGTAAATGAATTTACAGGCCCTAGATTGATAAATAAAAGGTTTACTGTAGAAATTTGGAAGTAAAGTTCAGTTAGAAAGACGCCAGGGCCGAAGGTGGCCACTGGGCAGGCAGGAACCCTTACATGGCCAGAAGGATACCATGTGCTGGGGGAAGGACTCCTGCAAAGAGAGAGCTCTGGCTTGGCTCTTTTATACCTAAAAGATTGTGGGCAGTTCCAAGTTCTTGGTCGAGCTTTTCAGATAAGGAAGAAATTGTTTGTGGGGGGCTGAGAAAACCCAAGCTAGCTCAGATCCGGTGGGGGCTGGGCCCGGATATTCAGCCATGGGGGTTGGGAAATCAGAAAGAAATCTTAAAGGGACTTCAACCCCCATCATTTGCAAGCCACTGTGCAAAACATTTGTGATATAGAAAGGTCTCTAACCACAAAAATTACTGACAAAAAGGTTAAAGCTAATAACCATGTATATAGAATTTACTATGTAGTGGACAGTGTACTAAACACTTTTTTTATAAATGCTAAAATATTTGATCCTCACAAGGTAGGTTCTACAATTATCTTCAATTATCCAATTGATCATCCCTCAATTGTCCATTTGATACAAAAAGAAGTTGGGTGGCTTACACAGCTGGTTAGTGTGAGAAGCCATTTAATTCTTCCTTACTCCAGGACAATGCTCTATTTATTGTGCACCATAGTCCCCTAGTATGCATGCCTGGAATACTACACTAAAAATCTTCTGCCATGTTGACATTGAACAAATTAAGAAGTACCTTTGTGCCTGACAGAAATAAAACAATAACATAAGGTAGAAAATGTTATGTTAGATAAAGGGCAAAAGAAACAAGACAGGAGTTCAAAGGAAGAATGATACTTAAAACTGAAGAAAATGAAATATTTAATCTGAGTTGTGATAGAAGTTTAGACCTTGGCCAATCAAAGATGGGGAGACATTCTAGACAGGAGAAACTTGTAAGTCAAAGGGTAGAGGCAGGAATGGACATACCCTATTTGCAAAACAATGAGAGAGCAAGAGGAGAGTTAGGGAAGTGTTAGGAGATGAGAGGAGTCAAAGATGACTCAAAAGTTTTAAGCTGAATGCTTACGAAAACAATGATACTATTGACATAAAGAGACTCCAGAAGGAAATTAATTTGAGAGGAAAAATAATGATCTTGATCTTAGACATGTTGAGTTTAAAGTGATGATTGGGAAGATTCAGGTAGTATTGTACAAAAGGTAATTGGAGATGTGGGGCAGAGGGTTAGAGGAGTTATAAGAGGGATATATTGAGAAATCACCTCTCTATGGATAATCCTTGAAGCCATGAAGATGGATAAAATCTTTCCTTAAAAGGGAGGTAAGGCTAGCAGCAACAGCACACTGAGCACTGAAGTATGCACATCTAGAGATCGCTGTGGGATGCCAAGAGGAGCAAAGGGAGCTGGGAAGAAAAGAGAAGGAGCAACTGCTTCCCTGAAGAGAGATGGCATAAAAAGATAATTTCACAGTAACCAAGGAAGGAGAGTTTTAAGGAAAAAAAACCATTAAGTGTTTTATAGAATAAAGAAGGCAAGGAGAGCAAGAAATGAGAAAAGACAAGATTTGGCACTGAACAATCATGCTGTCTCTCATAAGAATTTTTTTCTTTTTTCCTTTAAAAAAATCAAATATTTATTGATATATTTTGTTTTATTATTTTCTCTTTCCCTCCTCAAGTGGCATACCTTATTACCAAGAGTAAAAAACGAAAAAGATTGCAAAACTAACCAACACATTAAAAAATCCATTATTATATATAGTATTAAATACTGTTAGTCTCCCCCACCTCTGCTAGAAAGGCAGGGGGTAATTTTCATTGCTCTTATTTGGGGCTAAGCTTGGTTATAATTTATTTCATGCCAATAAATTTCATTGTTTGGTGCCTTATTTTTCATTTCATTATTGTAGCCATTGTATATGTTGTTTTCCTAGTTTAGTTTCTCCTGTAGCTCATATGTCTTCCCGTGCTTTTCTACAATCATCTTATTCATTTGCCTTCATGTCTCTAGGACCAATGCTGTAACCATTGTACCACTCAGTGGCCTCAGAAGTATAGATAAAAGGAGGCAATAAATTCCAGGATTTGAGATAGACAACACAAAAGCACCGAGACAGGAAATATCATATCATATTATATTATGAACAATTGATGATCATGAACATTTTGGCTGCATCTCAGGGGGAAAGATGGAAGATAATTTCCAATGAGACCGGAAATATAAGTTGGAACCAAGCAATGAAGAACTATAAAAACTAAGCAGAAAACATATATTCTATCCTTAAAAAAAAAAAAAGTGATTCCCCAGCAGTAGATTGAACAGGATAGTCACATGGTCAAATCAATGTTTAAAGTGAGTTTGGAAACAACATGAAAGATACCCTAGAAGTTCTGAAAGCAGTTAGGAAATACGGGTGAGAGGTGTTGAAGGATTGAAATAAAGTGTCATCCATGTGAATGGAAAAGGTCAGAAATGAGATGTAGTGAGACAGAATCATCAATTTTTTGCAACTAAATTGATGATGTGAGTTGAGAAAGAGGGAGGAGCCAATGAGACTGCTAAAGTTATGAACCAGGGAAACTGGAAGAATGATGGTATCTTTGACAGAAACTTTGAAATTTGGAATAAGAAAGGGATGAACATTGTCTTTGTTTCTAGTTCCTTGCAAGCACTGAGAACTTGCCACTATAAATATTTTTAGTGAAAGAGCAATTACATGACAAATGTTGAATAGGAACGTGTGAAACTGGGACACTAATACATTGTTGGTGGAATTGTGAACAGATCCAGACATTCTGGAGAGCAATCTGTAACTATGCTCAAAAAGTTATCAAACTATGCATACCTTTTGATCCAGCAGTATTTCTACTAGGCTTATTATATCCAAGAGAGATCTTAAAGAGGAAAAGGGACTCACATATGCAAAAATGTTTGTGGCAGCCCTCTTTGTAGTGGCAAGAAACTGGAAACTGAATGGATGCCCATTAGTTGGAGAATGACTGAATAAATTATGGTACATAAATGTTATGGAATATTATTGTTCTATAAGAAACAATCAGCAGGATGATTTTAAAGAGGCCTGGGGAGACTTCATGTAAGTCTCTAAATGATGTGAGTGCTAAGTGAAATGAGCAGAACCAGGAGATCATTGTACACAGCAACAAGATTATAGGATGATCAATTCTGATAGACGTGGCTCTTTCCAACAATGAGATGAAATGCCAGTTCCAATGATCTTGTGATGAAGAGAACAATCTACACCCAGAGAGAGGACTGTGGGAACCAAGTGTAGACCACAACATAGCATTTTCATTCTTTCTGTTGTTGTTTGCTTGAATTTTGTTTTCTTTCCCAGTTTTTTTTTCTTCTTGATCCAATTTTTCTTGTGCAACAATATAATTATATAAATGTTTACATATATTGGATCTAAAATGTATTTCAACATATTTAACATGTATTGGACTACCTGCCATCTAGGAGAGGGAGTGGGGGAAAGGAGGGGAAAATTTGGAATACAAGGTTTTGCAAGGGTCAATGTTGATAAATTATCCATAGATATGTTCTGTAAATAAAAAAATTTAATTTAAAAAAAAAAAGAAAAGAAAGAGCAATTTCAGGGAAGCATTTAAGACAGACATTCTACTGCAAAGAATTGACAAGTCCAAGTATAATGGGAAAGTGGTAGCAGAGAATGAAGGTTGTTTAAAGAAGTTGAGAGGTATTGAGATCTTTGACCTCTACCCAATAGTCTGCTGCTAAATTTTTTAAAACATTTCTTTAGAAGAAAAGTATAGGTATGCATGACACATTTTAGAATTCAAAATGCATTATTAACATTTTCTCAATCACTCTTTAAATTCTAGACAATTTGAACAATAAATACAGCCTTGATTTGTAGCATTTTCTCATTTCTGAGATATAATTATTCACATTGAAATCTTAACAATTGAGTCTTGCAAACCAAAAGAATTATCTCCAGTACATCCTACTTCTGTCTCAAGTGGAATGAAAATCTATTATTCAAGTACCTAGTAATAAGAAAATTTAAGAGTTAGAAAAGACTATATACAAAGAATTTTAAAAAGAGGATCACCTAATTTAATTATATCATTTTTCAGATAAAGAAACCTAATCTTTGCAAGGGCATGTGACATTCTCTAGGCCTAAGCTTCTTAAACTATGAGTTGCCACCATCATGGGGTTATATAATTTAATATGGGGATCATGAAATTATGATTTCTTATGAGTAAGTGTTTGATGGGTATGCATATTTATATACCTATATATCTTGGGCTATGTAAAAATTTCTCAGGTAAAAAGGGGTCACAAGTGGAAATTTAAGAAGTCCTGCTGTAGACTTTTTAAAAATTCAGCAATATAGCAAAGCATAAAATCCAGTTCTCTTGGCTCTCATAATTCTCTTTCTACTTTGTGACAATAAGTCATTCTCCTAGAGCTTTGGGGCATTTTCCCATGCTGAATGGGAACCTGACATGTAAGAAGCTTGAGTCAAAAATTCTAGTAAAATGATAACATCCCCTAGACCGATCCTCCTAGATCGGGCCCTCTCCCATCCCAATTTCTTATTTCTATCTGATCTCAGACCTGAATTCTAATACTTATTAATATGCTTACTAAATATATGACCCTGGGCAAGCCATTTAGTTTCTCTCTAACTAAGTTTTTTTCCTATATAAAAATGGAGATAATAGAGCATCTATTTCATAGGATTGTTATGAGGATCAGAGATAGCATACATCAAGCCCTAAGTAAATCCATCTATTGTCGTTATATACATATAACTTTCTAACTTACATTTATTTGTGTATGTTGTTCTTATCCTTGACAGTGTGTACCTTGAAAGTTGTCAATGTTGTCACAGAATGACAGAATTTCAGTGTTAGAAAGGACCTTGATGACCTCTTAATTCAGCCCAGACTCTAACCAGAATTCCTACTGCAACACAACTGACAAGTAGTCATCCAATCTTTTCTTGAAAACTCCACTGAGGGGAAAACCTCTCCCTTCCAAGGCAGCCCATCCCCTTTTTGGATAGCTATGACTTATAAGAAATGTTTCAGCACACCAAGCCCAAACTCAACTCTTTTCAATTTATACCCATTATTCTCTTTTCTTTTCTACCATCTTGATTATAAAAATATATATGTAACTTCTTTCCCTCTTGGCAATCTTTTAAGTACTTGAAGATTAAATAATATGTCCACCCACTTTATCTTTCTCTCCTTTCTGTTCGCCAGACATAGTTCTTTCAATCAATTCTCCCATGTCTTAAACTCAACTCTTCATCATTCTGGTTGCTTTTCTTTATATGTTTTCTAATTTGTCATGGTCCTTTCCAAAATGCATTTTTCAGAACTGATCACAATACTCCAAAAGTGATCTAATCAGGGGAAAGTATAATGGGACTATCTCCACCTTACTTTGGGAAGATGTAGTTCTCTCAAGACCATGTTAACTTTTTTTGGCAATCACATCATGCCATTGACTCATGTTATTCTTATAGTCCAATAAAAACCCTTACATCTTTTGTGGTGTTTAAAAAGTTTTAAGAGACATAGTTTCTGGATATTTTAATTATTTTATTAATAAGTCCAGAATGTTAATAAAAGGATGGTCATTTGGCTATCTCTCTTAGAGCAAAGACACCTCGTGGCTTTGGATTGCATTTTGAAGTGAGCCCTTTAAAGAGTAAATATTCCTCAGACTAGCAATCAACATTAATATTTAACAATTAATGAGAGCCCAAATTTAAAATTTCTTTTACAGTCTAATTAGATTTTGACCTGAGTAAATCTTTAAGAGAGATTTCACATGTTGGTTGATTACTGGAAGAGGAAATAGAAAAGAGGAAAAACCTTGTTCCTAATACGATGATTAGTTATTAATACCAGAGAGAAATAATAATTTCTCACATTTTACAATTAATTGGTATCCAAAATCATCTTTTCTGTTTTGTTCTGGGTAGAAGAGGAAGTTCTTATTTCCTATGTAAGACTTTACATTTGTCACTATTAAATTTCATTTTATTAGACTCATTCCAAAATTTCAGTCTGCCAAGGTCTTTTTAGATTCTGACTCTCATCCATTTCATTAGCTATCTCTCCCAGCTTTATATCTTCAATTAGGCAAGGATGCCATCTATGCTTTTATCCAAATCACTGATTGAAAATTAAATAAAAATTTAATTTAAAAAATTAAAATTATTTAAAATAAACATATTTAAATAATCCAGGATTAAAGATAGATCCCTGAGGTACTCCACTTGAGACCTCTCAAGCTGACATCGTCATTAATGACTATTTTTCAGTTCCAATTTCATCTACTAGTACTATAATCTATTCCACATTTTTCCATATTTCTTACAGAAATAGAATGAAATGATTTATCAAATACTTCATCAAAATTGAGGTAATCTATATCTTTTGCATTCTTCCAATTTACCAATTTAATAACCCTATCTAAAAATGAAAAAACAAATTTAAAAAGGAAATTGTTTGAAACTAGCATGAAACATTCTTGATCTTTGTGATCACTGCTTGTTTTCTAGATATTTACCACCATTTCTTTAATAAAACATTAACTTAATCATAAATAAATAAATAAATAAATGTAAATTATAATCCTAGAATTTTGCTGAGAATTTAAATCAAGCCCTAGAGCTTGTAGGCTCTGTTCTCTAAGCTTTGTTGAAAATTGACTTCTTTGCTCTTGAGATTCTTCTCTTTTTATCAATGCTATTTCTCATAAATCATACTAAATAGCTTCTTTAGAATCTGAGGATGTAATTAATCTCAACCAAGTGACTTGAATTCATCAAGGACAACTATATGCTCTTGCAATCTCTATTCTTATCTTATATATCAACTCATCATTAGACATTAAAATTTTGTCTTCCAGTTCAAAATTCACTATATTTTCCCTATGAATTTCCAATCCCTAGAAAAGTGCCCTGAAGGTACGTGTTTTGTAAATGTTACTTCAGTTGGGTGGGATGAGGCTGGAATAAAAGTTGAATGGTAAAAGTACAGATTTCAGAACCTGTAGAGACATTAGAAATCATTTAATCCCTCATTTTTTTAATTTATTTTTTTTTAATTTTTTAAATATTTAAAAATTTTAAATATTTAAATTAAATAAATGAATAAAAATTAAAGTTAAATAAAAATATATTTAAATATTAATTATAAATAAATTAAATTAAATAATTAAAATTTAAAATATTTTAAATTATTAAATATTTAAATAATAAAAATAGTAAATGAAAAATTAACTATTAAATATAAATTAATTAACATAAATTAAAAATTTAAATAAATATTTAATATTTAAATAAATAAAAATATTTAAATATTTTATAAGATTTATATTATATAATATATAAATAATTTTAATATGTTATATAATAATATTATAAAGATATAAAGATATTATATCTTTTTATTTACAAAATATGGGTAATTTTTTCAACATTGACCCTTGCAAAACTTTCTGTTCCAAATCTTTTCCCTCCCCCGAACCTTCCCCCAGATGGCAGGCAGTCCAATACATGTTAAATATGTTAAATTATATGTTAAATCCAATATATGTATACATATTTATACAGTTATGTTGCTGCACAAGAAAAATCAGATCTAGAAAGAAAAAAAAACCTGAGAAGGAAAACAAAAATGCAAGCAAACAATAACAGAAAGAGTGAAAATGCTATGTTGTGATTCCCACAGTCCTCTCTCTGGGTGTAGATGGTTCTCTTTATCACAAGATCTTTGGAACTGGCATTAATCATCTCATTGTTGGGAAGAGCCATGTCCATTAGAATTGATCATTGTAAAATTAATTAATTAATTAAGTATATAAATAAATAAATAAGAAGAAATAAATTTTAAAAAAAGAATTGCTCATTGTATAATCTTGATGCTGTGTTCAATGATCTCCTGGTTCTGCTCATTTCACTCAGCATCAGTTCATGTAAGTCTCTCCAAGCCTCTCTGTATTCATCCTGCTGGTCATTTCTTATAGAGCAATAGTATTCCATAACATTCATATACCATAATTTATTCAGCCATTCTCCAATTGATGGGTATCTATTCAGTTTCCAATTTCTTGTCACTATAAAAAGGGCTGTCACAGACATTTTTGCACATGTGGGTCCCTTTCCCTCCTTTAAGATCTCCCTGAAATGTAATCCCAGTAGAAACACTGCTGGATCAAAAGGTATGCACAGTTTGATAACTGTGAGCATAATTTCAAAGTGCTTTCCAGAATGGTTGGATTCATTCACAGTTCCACCAACAATGTATCAGTGTCCCAGTTTTCCCACATCCCTCCAACATTTGTCCTTGTCTTTTCCTGTCATCTTAGCCAATATGAGTGGTGTGTAGAGGTATCTCAGAGTTGTCTTAATTTGCATTTCTCTGATCAATAGTGATTTGGAGCACCTTTTCATATGACTAGAAATAGTTTCAATTTCTTTGTCTGAAAATTGTCTGTTCATATCCTTTGACCATTTATCAATTGAAGAATGACTTGATTTCTTATAAATTTGAGTCAATTCTCTATATATTTTGAAAATGAGGCCTTTATCAGAACTTTTTAATATAAAAATGTTTTCCCAGTTTATTGCTTCCCTTCAAACCCTGTCTCCATTAGTTTTGTTTGTCCAAAAACTTTTTAACTTAATATAATCAAAATTATCTATTTTGTGATCAATAATGATCTCGTTATTCTTTGGTCACAAATTCCTTCTTCCTCCACAGATCTGAGAGATAAACTATCCAATGTTCCTCTAATTTAATTATAATCTCCTTCTTTATGCCTAGATCATGAACCCATTTTGACCTTATCTTGGTATACAGTGTTAAGTGTGGGTCAATGTCTGCCATACTCGTTTCCAATTTTCCTAGCAGTTTTTATCAAATAGTGAATTCTTATCCCAAAAGCTGGGGTCTTTGGTTTGTAAAATACTAGATTGCTATAGTTATTAACTATTTTGTTTTGTGAACCTAATCTATTCCACTGATCAACTTTCTGTTTCTTAACCAATACCAAATGATTTTGATGCTTTGTAATATAGTTTTAGATCAGATACAGCTAGGCCACCTTCATTTGATTTTTTTTTTTCATTAGTTCCTTTGAAATTATTGACTTTTTGTTCTTCAAGATGAATTTTGTTGTTATTTTTTCTAGTTCAATAAGATAGTTTCTTGGGAGTCTGGTATAGCACTAAATAAATAGATTAGTTTAGGGAATATTGTCATCTTTATTATATTCTTAGGACATCGAAGAGCACTTAATATTTTTCCAATTGTATCTGACTTTATTTATGTGGAAAGTGTTTTGTACTTTTGCCTTTAGATGAAGTACTCTTTCTACTCTACCAGTGGTATTGTCTCAATCCAATGTTAGACATTTGCTAGCTATATAACAGTGGCCAAGTCAACCTTTTTGAGCTTCAAGTCCTCATCTATGAATGTAAAATGAAATTGTAGCTATAGGAATGAAGGGAAAGTTTCTTAAGATAAGCAAAACCTGACAATTGTTGGTGAAAAGTAAAACAATAGATTGGCAAATTCTCTATTCACCATAGCACTGGTTCCTTCTTCCAACCTGGATTTATGTGGCTCATGTTTTAAATTCTGATATATAATTATTATGGTTCATGATCTTGTTTCTGATTCTTTTAGATAAAAGCCACTATTAAAACTCACAAAATTTCTTTCCATATTTTTCTCTTTTCATTTTGGGGTAGTAATGGCATCATAGTTAAAAATTTGAGTTTAAAAATTGAGAGAAACCTCAGAAGTCTTGTACTCTAATCTCTTCCTGAAAAGAATTCTCATTACATAGCTAATAAGTGATTATCTAGCCTCTGGTTGAAGGCTTCCAAGAAGAGGAAACATGCTACCTCACAAGATAGCTCATTTTATCACCTTTGGATAGTTTTAATTATGAATTTTCCTTTTTGTTCATAAAAGCTGAATTGTTTGAAATGTGAATTTTTGAAAAATTATCCAGAAAAATTGATGTGCTTTTTAACATATTTTTCACTAGAAGGCCAGCCTCATTTTTAAAAATCTTACAAAATTTCAGAAAAGCTATTAATTTGAAACAAAATTGCACTTTGGATCAAATGACAAAAACAGAGGAATCCAATTTTTAAAAAACAGCCAGAAGTTTGCTATAAGTAGGTCAGTGGCTAGAGTTATTTGACTGGAGCTCATAGACTAGAGTAGTTCTAGCAAAAGTCACCATTCTTTGGCCCTGTCAAAATGTCATTGCACTATAAAATCACAAATTGGAAACTGGTGGGTGGAATAAAAGATGGTGCTTCATGCCCTTGTCTGAATTGAGGTTGTTTTTTGCCCACATAGTTGGACAGGTTTCATTTCCCCTCAGGGATCTTTTCACCAGAGCTGGAGAGTTGTTTTCCAGATGCATAAGCCCAGTGACATGTCCTTGATTAATGTTGGATTGCTTCCTTCTAGCTGCCATGTTCCTGCTATGTGCAGTAAAAGTCCCAGAGGCTGTATCTGACATGCTTATGTCAGAGTTCCATCACCCAGAGACTGTACAACGGCTCAATGCCATCCTCAAGTTCCACACACTCTGGAGATTCCGCTATCAGGTATGGCCTCGGATGGAGGAAGGAGCTCAGCAGATTTTTAAGGTGAGCATGGGTCAGTTATAGAACATCCCTAAACTCTAAACTTTAAGCTTTTACTTTCAAACCCACCCAATATAACCTGGAAGGAAACTTCTATAAAATCATTCCAAGTTCTTTTGATAATATTATTTCAAACTTTTTGGTGAAATCATTTCAAACTTATTTTCATTTTTTAATTCCATTTTTTAAAAAATGGTAGGTCATTTGCCAAAGCTGGTTAAGTGGAGCAATTTTTAATTTTTATTTTCAGTTATAAATTCTCTCCCTCCTTCCATCCCTTCCCTTACTCATAAAGAAACAAGAAATACAGTATCCATTATACCTATGAAGTCATACAAAACATTTAATGGAATAACTCTTAAGAATTCAAACTTCCTGATACCTGCTAATCTAAAATAGTGGGCTATAAATTGAGCTTGACTAAATAATGCTTTTTCATTAATAATAACAATATTTATATAACACTTTAAAGACTGCAAAACAACTTCTTATATATTATCTCATGATGTCTTCCCAATAATCCAACAATTATTTGTTCTATTTTATATTCACAATTTACATTACATCCATTTTACAAAGATTAAGTGATTTGTCAATAGTATTATAGCTTGTACCACAGTAGATCTCCCTCAACCCAGGTCCATAATGTTTTCTGTCACACCATAGTGCCTATCATTAGCATTTCAATGGTCATTTTACAGTTGTAATTACAGAGTTTTCCATTACAAAGAGCCAGAAGGCTGTAATCCCTCTGTGATACTCAGTTATAGCCAAAATTATCTCCTTGTGTCCTAGTAAGCAGAATGAAATTAATTTCATCTGGACAAATGTCTTTTTATATCAGAAATCATTGCCCTATGTAACATGGCTGTAAATTCTGAGCTATAAAGTAAATTTTCAAAAGCTTTTAAACTGTTAAATATTAAATTTGTACTAAGATTTTTAGGACACTCATTATATGATGTGGGTGTATCATATGTGTGTGTATATGTCCTAAAACATATATGACATTAGAGGGAAAAGTGATTTGGTGGGAGAAAGCACTAGGAACTAAAGGAATCAAAAAGGACTTTTTTTAGAATAAAAATGGAAAATGTCTAGTCTGCAGGCCATTTTAGGCCCACAAAATCATTTCATCTGGCCCTGCCAAGGCAACTGCAGAGATTATGACCTGAAAGTCAGATACAACCCCGTCACATTGTTTGAGTTTTTAAGTTGATAATTTTATATGACCTATAGATGATGTTTTAAATATCAAAATAATCCTTAGCAGAAAAAGATTCCCCACCCCTGTTATACAAGGTAGAAGAGCTTCTTAAAGAACAGCTGGACCTTGAAGAAAACTAGGAACACTGAGAAACAGAAATGAGGAGAGAATACATTTTTAACATGGAAGACAGCTCAGAGCAAAGGTGCTAAGGTGGAGATGGCATGCTGAGTGTGAAAAATAGCAAAATGATCAGTTTGGGTATAAATGGAGGGGAGTGATGTGTAATAAGGCTGGAAAAGGTAGGATGATACCAGCTTGTGAAGGGCTTTAGGTACCAAAGAGATGAATTGATATTTGATCCCAAAGAGCTAATGGAATTTATTGACTTCAGGGAGGGATATGGTCGGAAATATGCTTTATGAAAATCAATGTGACAGAAGAAAGAAAGGAGAATTGTACATATAGATACGGATAACTTATTGCAAATTTATAGGGCTTTGCTAAAATGGGATTGTATTTTAAATGCTGTGTTGATGGAGCCTTCCAGGGCTCTGAACAAGAAATAAAGCATTTGAGAGTTACAAAGGATCTAAGTTAGAGGTCATTTGGTCAGTAGCAGTATGGTGCAGTGAGTATAATTATGGACTTGGAGTCAGAAGACCTGGGTATGAGTTTCAAATTCATATTTTTCATACTTTTCATGACTTTAAACAAAGATTATTATTTTTAACCTGTTTTTTCTTCTATGAAGTAGGGATGATGTTGATTCTATCTCACAGGGGAAGGAAGAATAAAATGAGACCAAGGATGAAAAATATACATATTTTTATTACATATGTGATATTGTAAACTGTAAAAATGTATGCATAGTCCAACAACTTTATTTTTGTAGGAGGTAACTGGGGTCCAGGGAACATAAATGTCTTATCTAAGATCATAGAGCAGGTTGACAGAGTTGGCACTTGAAACCTTTCCTAAGTCCAGTGATGCTGTGTAAATATATTTTTTTGTTATCAAAATCTTGAAGAACTTGGGAACTACTACCAGAGCCTCACCACCATTGGGATCCCTAGAAGCAGCCATTACAACACTGTCTCTTCCTATAATCTTTTCTCTTTCTACTTGAGAATCTCTCTATTTCCTTACAGATTCCTCCTCCTAGCATAAATTTCACACTGCCTTCACCAGTACTGGGAATGCCTTCTGTCCCCATGTTTGACCCCCCATGGGTACCACAATGTAGTGGGAGTGTGCAAGATCCAATTAATGAAGATCAGTCAGTAAGTGACACATAATTTGGTTTTAGAGAGGCTTTAAGCAATGTCTTTTAAAATTTTCAATATGATGTCTGGCTTGCTTTTCTAATGCAAAGTTGATTGTTCTATGGTTGGGCTGGAATGTTCTTCCTCATCTCTACATCCTAGCTACCTGGTTTGAAAGTTAAACAGTTTGTTTTCTTGTTGATACTGCCATTAGATTGTGAGCTCCTTGAGGACAGGGACTATTGCTTTTCTTTGTATCACCAGTGCTTAGCATAGTGCCTGACACATAATAAGTACTTAATAAATGTTTATTGATTAATGACTCATGTCCCAGACTATTCTCTAAGAATCTAGGTCACAGAGAAAATGTTAAACTTTGTTAACAATGAAATCATAGGTCCAATAAAAAAGAAAAAAAATATCATCAGAGAGAGACTGGCCATACAATAGTATTGTGCCTCTTGTCAAGAGAACCCTTTTCTTCCTGTAAGATTTCAAAAGTTATTAGAAATAAATTCTCTTTAAAAGACTGTCAATCAAAAAATTATTTATTAAGTTCCTACAATATGCTATGCACTGTTTCTAAATGGTAAAAATATAAAGGCAAGAAAATCCCCCCCAAAAAAAAGTCCCTGCACTCAAGGAGATTGCATTTTAATGAAGATAGAATATTCATAAAATAGACACCTACAAGATATATACAAAAATAAAGAGTAATCTCCAAGGGAAAAAATAATAAAGAAGGTAAGATTTGAGCTAAGTCTTGAAGGAAATCAAAGACATAATTTCCCTTAATTTAAAATAGATACTGTCAAAAAAAAAAAAAAAATCACAAGTATTCCTAAAAAGCTCTTCTGGAAAGAACACTGGATAGAGTTAGAAGACTTGGTTCAAATCCAGGCTAAGTTACCTACTGGTAAGCTGTGTGATCCTGATCTTAATTCTGGTCCCTCAGTTTCCTCATTTGTAAAATGAGGATATTGTATTAAATGACTGTTAAAAGTTACATTGAGCTCTGAAATCTTAAGATACCAAGTGAAACAGATTTTAAAATGTGGGATTAACTGAAGTCATCGCTTTGAACTCTCCCAAGCATGGCTATTTTTCTTTATGTAGTTCATTTGGACTTGATGCTTACCATTCATTCCTTTGTGTAAAACTGTGATCTAGTATTTTTTTCCTTTGTTTTTTCTGTTTTCAAACATATTATTCATTGATTAAGGAACTCTAATTAAGGAAACTCCATCTCCCAGTACAAATTGGCAATTGTTCTTTAATTTATAATCTTAGAAAACTATATAGGGTATTGAGAGTTTAAATGGCTTTCTCTGGATTATATAGTATAATAGTTTAATCTATGTAAGACACAAGGCTAAAACCCTTATCTTCCTGATCCCAGATGTGCTATTTATCTACCTTTCAAGACTCCTATCAGTAGCTTTAACATAAATTTGTTTCTGTTTTCACTTACCCTCAGAAATCTTTTTCTGCCCGAGCTGTATCACGGTCCCATCAGAGAGCAGAGCATATCCTCAAGAATTTACAGCAAGAGGAAGAGAAAAAGCGACTTGGTCGAGAAGCCAGCCTCATTACTGCCATTCCCATCACCCAAGAGGCTTGTTATGAGCCCACCTGCACTCCCAACTCAGAGCAGGAAGAAGAAGGTGCGTTTTAGTTTCTCTTAGAAAAGCAAGTAAGACTATAGGAAGAGATCATGGAAGTGAAAAGTCTTGATTAAAAATGTTCATCATTTTGACTACTTATATGAAGGGGAAAGCTAAAGAATCAAATCTTCCATTCTACTTTCTCATATATCACTACCTTCAAGGGAAATGGAAGAATTTTTAAGAACACAATAGTTCTGTTTTAAATGAAATATACTATTCATAATAAAGAAATCAATTAATTAAGTAAATTTTTCATATCCTCCAAAGATCAATGGAAAGCTTATGTTATTGTTTGATGGAAACTTGTAGAGCTAGTCTTAGTTAACTCATTCACTAGTACTCTTACGATGATGTACCAAATTATGTGAACAATGCTGTGTTTGTAAACCCAGAAAGGATAATTGCTGTACATATGAAGCAAACAGAATTTAGAAAATACCTAGTGAAGAAGAATGTCCTTGAGTTTGGGAGTTTGAATCCCTACAAGCTCAACTAACTATGCAAGACTTGGAATAACATATAGGGAACAGTCTGGCAAACAGCTCCAAGGATACAATTTCCAAATTATTGTTAAGATCAGTAATATTGCACAGAGTTCTTGTCTTTCAGTGGGATGGATCAATGTGTGTACATGTGCATCTGTGCACATTTTCCCAAAAGCGCAAACTTAGTCAACTTGTATTGTGAAAAGAAAAGATACTATGAAAATAAAAATCCTCATTACTGTAATGTTAATGTTTATTGAAAAACCAAAATTTATGTTCTCTGGTTTTTCTGTCAGTAGAAGAAGTCACTAACCTGGCATCCCGACGTCTTTCTGTCAGTCCATCCTGCACATCAAGTACTTCCCATAGGAATTATTCCTTTCGCCGTGGCTCTGTTTGGTCAGTGCGATCAGCTGTCAGTGCAGAAGGTGAGCCTATTGGAAATATATCTTATATTTTACTATTCTTCACAATAATCATGGATTAAATATTTCTCATTCACGTCTCATTATTGCATTTTCATAAATAAAGAACATTTTGACATTTAGCAATCTAGAAATAATGATAAGATACAAGGCTATAGGATGATTTTTCATTCAAACTGACAATCACCCTATGCAAATGGAGCCAGTTTGGTTTTTTTAAATATTATTACAAGGCTCAATCCCACTAGTGAGTGGCCACTTTTGTTGTGAGCAATTCCCTTACTACCATGCCAACTTTTGATGAATAGGATTTGCTCTGGTATTCTGCTTTGATATTGTTTTACTTTTTTTAAGCCAAACTTAGTAACATTTCTCTGATAGAAGTTGATAGAATTTGTATAGCTTTTATATCCCATGAATGGAAAACTAAATAATGGTCTATATTTATGGATTCTGGGCTACAGTAAACTGACAAATGATTTGTAATGTGGTCACTAGAAACTAAGAAGAACTTCTATACCTAGGCACTTTACTCAACCAGATAATACTACGTAGATTTTAGTGGGTAACTAGACTTCTCTGATTTCTCAGGGCCACACAAGACAAAATTATGAACCTCAAAAGAATATACACATGGTTGTTATTAATTTTGAAGCTATGAGAAATTTTTATTTTGGATCCCATTCTTTTCAGGCCACTGCTATGAACTAGCTTCTGCTCATTTAGGAATACTTCTGAAATTATTTTTTCATGCATCCCTGTTTCAATGTCTCTGAAAAAGAGTTCTTATTCCTAGACAGCTTGTAAATTTTTCTCCATAAACCTTTAAAACAAGAAAATTGTTATAATCAATGTTCTTTAAGCTATCATAGAATTACACTGCTTAAAACAATTAGCAATATTTTAGATTTCTTAGTTGTACTTTCATAATAAAATAGTGCTTAGGCAGATATATGTGTATATAGAGAAAGAGAAATTTAGATATATATATATATATAGATATATATGTGGTTGTAGATATACAGATATATATAGATATAGATTATTAATGATTCCAGAAACAATCTCTAACCCAGAGCAGAGCAAAGCAGTCCAAAAATGAGTCAAAAATCAAACAGAAGTTTAATTTCAAAGTAAGGAAAATGCCTTGCAAATAAAGATACAAGTCCTGGAGGCCTAGTGGGGAGGGAGAAGGCAGAGGGCAGGAGGCAAGATAGTGTGAAGAGATGGTTGTGCAGTGAGCTATAGTCCTGGCAATGAAGGATAACAGTAACAAATTTGATTCATAGCATGGTTTCATGACTAGAAACTAGATTTTGCTGTAGCTGAGATGAAATGCCAAGTTCACAGCACAGCTTGCTTGCTGAGCTTTAGTTATGGAAAGCAGGGTGTCTCTTTATATCTTAACAGGGGAGGCATAGATATGGCTACAGTTATAGATACAGATGTGTATAGTGTGTATTTGTGTATACTGTGTATTTGTGTATCTCTGTATTTGTGTATGTAATGTCCCTTTTTCCATCATTCAGATGAAGAACACACTACAGAGCATACCCCCAATCACCATGTGCCACAGCCTCCTCAGGCAGTATTTCCAGCATGCATCTGTGCTGCAGTACTGCCCATTGTTCATTTGATGGAAGATGGAGAGGTTCGGGAAGATGGTGTAGCAGGTACAATTTGGAAAATTATATTACTATGATGCTTTAAAAATATGACAGGAACCCATCACATTTTCATCCTTCCTTGCACAAATCACTTCTATTTTTCCTTTAAAGCTTGCTCTTGATTTCATGTACAGCTCTTTAGCAGAAAAGAGATTATTCTGAGTAAATACTTACCAAGTAAATACTTGCCAAGCGCTTCTTTGCTAAAGAAAGGCAAAAATATTTTCCCAAGCTACTTACATTGTAACTGAGGAGATGAAATGTAATTACTTAGGAACATACGTAATACATACAAAATAGATGGAAGATAATCTCAGAGAGGAAGGAAGTAGCAGCTCACAGGACCAGGAAAGACCTCCTATAGAAGGGATAATTTGAGTGAATATTGAAGGGAGCCAAGTAAATCAAAAGGTCAAGATAAGGAGGAAGAGCCTTCCAAGCAAGCCTATGCCTTTGCATGTATGGCCATGAAGATGGGGGGTTGTGAAATGTTGGGTTCTAAGAACAGCAAAGAAGCCATTGTAGTTGAATTGTAGAACATCTGCAAGTGAGAAAAGTATAAAAGGATGAAAAAGGTAAGACTGGATAGGCTTATAAAGAACTTTCATTGCCAGTCAGAGAACTTTATAATGATTTTAGAGTAAAAGGAAGCCACAGGTGTTTAGTGATTTGCGGGGTAGGGAGGTTAGATGTTTTGGTCAGATCTGTGCTTTAGAAAATCACTTTTGTAGCTGAATGGAAATTAGATTCAATTGAAGAAAAACTTGGGTCAGGGAGGTGAAGTAAAAAGCTATTGCAAATTTCTAAGCAAGAGTTAATGAGAGCATAAACTAGGCTGATGATTTTGTGAATGAAGGGAATGTGATAAGCAAAGAAATGACAAGACTAGGATAAGTGAGGTGAGTGAGAATGAAAAGTAAAAGATGATTAGATGGTTATGATTCAGGGTGACAATAACAGAAAAGCTTAGAAGAGATAAAAATGACCTATGGACTCTATATAACAGCTTTGAAAGTCAATCATAACGAGACTTGAATTTCCCATCATAAATTAAGGTAATACCCCTAGCCTTGGCTCCACCATCAACATAATGTGTTTGTTGAGCTGTTGTTCCAGGGTATTATAGATATGGATTTATGTTGCTACATCTTCAATTCTGAATCTTATGTTCCTCTGAAATATTTGTGACTGGGCTGATTAGAATTAGAAGTCATGTTTACATTTGTCTAGATCTCTTTTTACTTAATCATACTGCTTTACTCCCAATTTTTTTCATTTTCATTTATTAAAGTTATTTCCTAATATTAATGTATTCATTTGATTTGTTAATTTTCCAAAATGAGAGTATTTATTTCATATAGTGCTTTAATATTTGCAAAGTGCATAATGTGATTTATCTTTTTTTTCCCTCACAACCAGCCTAGATTCTGCCGATATTATTATTCCTATTTTACATTTAAGGAAACCAAGGCTCAGTAAAGTTAAATGACTTGCCTTAATCACACAACTAATAATGGTCAGAGATATAATCAGAAGCCTGGTCTCCCTCAATCAAAATCTAATATTCATTCGACTCTACTCAATACCTCCATGACACATTTAATGAAAATCTATAAAAACATGTATTCTTGAATATTTTACATGCAAAAGAAATAACCCACACCTCACAAAAGCAGTCATGCAGTTTATTACTTACTTTCTCCATGTAGAAGAATATGCATATCTACTTAATGAGGTATAATCATTCTGTAGAGATTTTCAAAGGCAAAAAGAAATTGGCATGGTCTTAGAAAATGTTCAGTATTCATAATTTTAACAAGCAATCTCCAGATTTCTCCCTTTTTTAATACTCTTTTTTCTTTAAAAGTGAGTGCAGTAGCCCAGCAGGTCCTGTGGAATTGTCTAATTGAAGATCCTTCAACAGTCCTTCGACATTTCTTAGAAAAACTCACCATAAGCAACAGACAGGTAAATTAATTATTTGCTGATTTTATAGAAAAGGAAATCATAATATCTTTATAAAGCTAAGTTCACAAGTGATATTAATATAACCTGGGGTTCCCCTCAACATACTACATTGAAAGTTATGCAATCACTTATAGTACTGTTGGGATTGTTATTTACTCTAAACAAAAACCAGCCCCATAAATCATCTACCCAATGATATTTTTATTCTACACTAAGCCAAACAGTGCACAAATTCAGAGCAAAAGGCATTTATTTAAATGATATACTGATGTAAAGAACAAGAAAAAAATTCCAAAAAAAGGAAAATAATCTCTCACTAGCTTCCCTAGTGACAATGGGAGAGGAAATGTTCTTTAGATAACTCTTACTCCCAGGGTTACATCCAAGCTGGAATACTTTTTGTGATTCTATCAGTTCAGTCACTTATCAACCCCAGGATATCTCCCTTCTGATAACAAGACTTCTCCAATACTCTACTCTGACTTGGATGCTCCTCAGAGCTACTACTGACATTAATTGCTATAATGGTTCTCAAAGTGTGGTTTAGGGATCCTTAAAAAAATCTATTTGTCTGACAATATGTTTTCATTTTTAATATAACTATTGATAAATGTAACCTATATAAACAAAAGCTCCTGGGAGAGGAGCTTTTTAAGAGTAATTTTTAAGATTAAAGGGGTCCTGAGAACAAAAAGTTTGAGAATCACTGACCTAGATATTCATCTCTATTTAGTTGCTGCTGACCTCTATTGTCAGGCTTTGTATTCCTCACTGAGCTGTTGCTGTCATCTGCTGCTAGGCTGCTGTCTCTTCCTCAGAGGAAGTGCTAGGACTCTTTTAAGGTGCATATATTCTCCAAGATTCTGTCTGTCATCAACTTCTATCTATACACTCTCACTCTTGCTGAGAGTGGCTTCAATTATTGCCTATATGCAAGTAATGTCCAAATCTATTTAAAACTTCTTCTCAAAGCTTTGGGTCCATAGTTTCAAATAATTGCTAGAGATCTAGATAGCTTAGCCTAGTTTTTTCTCAGCATCTCAAATTCAACATGTCCAAGAATAAATTGCTAATCTTTTCTTACCCCTGAGAACTTGCCCTTCCACCTAATTGCTTTTTCTATTGATGATCATATGAGTCATAACATTCATAAAGCACCACCGGAGAAATATTAATTTGTATTCCAAATGGTTTTAATCAGGCATATTTTTTCAAATAGTTTTGAGAATTTCCAATATATCTGCTTTGTATAGTCTATTGTAAATATCAATTCAATTCAACCAACATTTATTAAGTAACTAGTCTATGCAGGACGCTTGCTGAGCTTTGTTATCAAAGATAACAATAAATTTTTTTTCAAGTCTACAAAGCATTTTCCTCACAACAACTCCATGAGATAAGCAATGAAAGATAGTCTTCTTAGCAATGAGGTTCAACATTACTGATAAGTTGTTTGTTCATTGATGGGCTACAATAATGGTGCCTGGACAAATGTATTTGGTTTCTGAAAAGCACTGTGTATCCATGGGCTCATATCCTTATGTAGCCTTTCATGAATATGACTTTCTATTTGGCCATGGTAAAACAAAGTCATGTTTATAGAATTAGCTCATATGAGTAGAAGAAGGTGGTGGGTCTAATTATGATAGTAAATTAACCAGACTACATTTTATTGTTCTAGTCCAATTTGTGGCAAAAATAGTTCTCAGTTAATTTTATGTATTAAAATTAATAACCTACTTATATCTGATTACTAAAAAAATTAGTCCCTAGAAAAAGATTCAATGATGTAGAAGGCCTTACATTATTTCATGATTATCTAATACTTTTCTATAACAGGTAGTACTATATAACATTGGATTCAGGAAACCCACTTCTGATAGTAGCTATATACACTTGGACAAATCCTTAATTTCTTAATTTTAGTTACTTACCTATAAAATGAGTGTTATATTTTTCCAACTGATATCAAGGAATATTTGCGAAGGCACACTATGCAAATGTGAGTATTGTGAGTATTATTTTTTGAGAATGTATCAGATGAAAAAAAAATTGTAACATAGGCCAAAAGTAAAAAAAAATTTCCGCTGAATTCTTCATAGAATTAAGTTCTCAAAACTTGGTAGCTAGGAAAAAAAATAGTCCAATATAGTTAAACAACTTTCTGTCTTTCAGGATGAGTTAATGTATATGTTGAGAAAACTTCTTCTGAATATTGGAGACTTTCCAGCTCAGACATCACATATCCTGTTTAACTACCTGGTGAGTTCCTTCAGTGAAGTAGTATGGGAGTGCCCATTTTTCCACTAGGAAGCAGCAACATTTGGGTACAGTAAAGAAATATGTACTTCCATTATTCAGCATCAATAACAGTGGCTTACTTTGGCTCCTATAATTTTTTTTTGTTTGTAAAAAATCATGAATTGATTTTTAAAAATCTACAATATTTCACATTGTTACTCATTTTTTTATTAGTAAGTGGAAGTAAATAAGTAAGAAATCGAACAATGACTTCTGGTAACAAAAAAAGGTAGAGGTATTATCAGCATTTTACTGTTGCGAATATTCTTAGTAGTTAAGGCGCATTACATGTATTACTTTACTTTGAAAACAAAGAAGAAAGGAAGTATAGCCTTACAATAGGGACTTGGGACAAGCAGCAGGAAGTGGGCCCTCAAATCAACTTATAATTTGTAATATGAAAATAATGCCTAAAGTAATTGAAGATCTCTTTTTGTAATTCATTTGATCTGAAATATGAAAATAATACCTAAATTAATTGAAGATACCTTTTTGTAATTCATTTGACCTGAAAGATAACTAATAAAGAGAGATCATCAGACAGACAAATGCAGGCATGACCTTGGATAACTGCAGTGGTGATAATCTTTACACCCCTAAGGTGAGAAAAGCACATTGGAAACTTTAAATAACCATAGAAATGTGAGATATTTTAATGACTATGTTAAATAAATGTTATTTTTATAGATCCCTTTTCTCCACTATCACCAACAATCCTCCATGGTCTAGTTGCTATGTTTTCACTACTGAAAATAACAACTCCATTTTTAGTTGCTGTATGAACTTGGGCAAGTGGGTTTCCTCATTCCTATAAAGTGAAGTTATTGGACTGGATGATCTCTAAGGTTCATTCTAATACTTTATAAAACCTATAGAAAGAAATGGAGGTAATTAATATGGGGGGAGTCAAGTGACAAGGCTGGTGCTCATTGGGGAATAAAAGAAACTGATGCTATTCTTTTTTTGCCCCCATCATTTTCTCCCAGACCTTGTCAGAGAACAAGAAATAATATGGAGATAGGAAAAACAAAAGTAGACATTAGGAGCCACTCTTTGACCCCACCAATTAGAATTGCTCCAAGGATAGGCAGATAGACACAATCTGAAATGCAAGTCAATTCAACAAGAACTTATTAAACTCCCACTGTGTTAATAATATCTAGGCAAATATGATACACAAAATATATATCAGCAGAATTTAAAATAATCTTGATGTGATGTGGAAATAGGAAGTTCTACTCTTGACTGAATGATTTCCTCTTTCAATGTTACATCAAAAATTATTGCTTGGTTTTAGGATCAGTTTCCCAGTTATCAAATCACTAGAGTACCATCATGCAATCTGCTAGATGAAGACATCAAACAGTTTGAAGGATGCATAAATAGAAAGTGGTTTTATTTTGAAGGGCTGTAGAAATATTAACATAATCTATAGTCAATCAGTTAACTAGATCTAGTATCCATGGGCATAAATTTTCAGCCACAAGATTTTGGTATTGTTTTTACCAGTGAGATCATAATAGAAAGTGGAAGAAAATCAGAGACTCATGGCCTGAATGGACACAGACTTGTGTATTTTTTTAAACCATAATCACAATCATGATGTGTGGTTGGGGGACTATCCACACCCATGAAGCCATTTGATAGTTTCCAGAAGATCCATCATGACCACATAAACTCTTTGCATTCTATGCCTTCCAGGTAGGATTAATCATGTATTTTGTGCGCACACCCTGTGAATGGGGAATGGATGCCATTTCTGCCACTTTGACTTTCCTTTGGGAAGTAGTAGGGTATGTGGAAGGTCTCTTCTTCAAAGACCTCAAGCAGACAATGAAGAAGGAGCAGTGTGAAGTAAAACTCTTGGTCACAGCCTCCATGCCAGGTAAGCCAATCATTCTCAATTAATTAATTAATTGATTGATTAATCAACACTTATTAAACACCAAGTATTTTCCAGGCAACTGGGAATATATAGAGGCAAAAAAGGGCAGTGCCTGCCCTCAGCTTGCACTCTAATAAGGGAGACAACATGCAAACAAATATCATGTTGCATTAATCTATATATGTATATGTTTGTATATGTATAAATGTCTATGTGTATATATGTAAATATATGTATATATTTAAGATTACATCAAATCTATTTAAAGAACAGGTTCATTAACCATAAAATTGGAAACTTAGAGAGCTCTTTTCATGCAAAAACAATTTGAGTCCTATCCACTTGGAATCCAAGAATTCTTGTTTAATATAGTCTGAGAATAAAATGATGTCTTAAAAGTCAGCAGTTGCCAGATTAAAATGGAGATGTGAAAACAAAGATCCATGTGAATCAGTCCTTGAGTACCTTCCAATTTGGTATATTTAAAAGGTCTATCACAGGGTGGCCTGATGAATTTGAATGGTTTTCTGATTGAAATTTTGGCGTTAAAGGAATAAAGTATAGTAGTCATGGCAGGGGTCCCATGGAATTGTAACCTGCATAAGTAACTGCTCAATGAAAAAAGAATAGATTAATAACCTTAAAGAAAGAAATAAAATAGAGTGAGAATGATCTAAGCTCTAGAATTTTAAACTATCCTGAATGACTTAGTTTTCTGAAGTATTCTATTTTTTTATAATTTTATTATAACAGTGATTATGAGATCCTGTATAAATTAGAGAAGAGAAATAAAATATCATTTCTAATATTCTGAGTATTAATCATCAGTGAAAAGAATCAGTTAAATTAGTATAAATTGCAAAGTAATATCTAGTTATTGACACTACTTACTTTTTTAAGATATCTCAAAATTAAATCAAGTTTAATTATGGAAAAATTAAACATATCAGCAATTAGAAAGTGGAAATGCATGGGCATAACTTCATGAACCAAGCAGCAGAGAATATAAACCTATTTTGAATTGTGATACAAATTCTTGGTTGTTAGATGAGCTTAGATCTGATTTTTTTTCAGTTTCTTTTTTCTCTTAGAGTTCTATATTGCTAAAGGATAGGTTGTTTGTCTAAAGAATTAACTTTAAAGTAAAAGGTGAGTACCAAAAATTAAAATAGCTTTTCTCAATAACTGATTACTATTACTGACTAGAATTCTTTAGTTGATCTTATGCATATATATGGAAGAAATATACCATTTCTGTCATGAAAATGACAGTTTATGAAAATTTTTCCCTAGGTACCAAGACTTTGGTCGTACATGGGCAGAATGAATGCGATATCCCAACCCAGTTACCTGTACATGAAGACACACAATTTGAAGCTCTTTTGAAGGTGGAAATGACTTATTGACAAAAGTGTATAATTTCCTCTTTATGTGGATGACTCATCTTAGTGAAAATCTATTTAGAATTCCTTGGTGTCTTTGCTACTTTTACACAAATGTCTAAATTCACTTGCTTTGGAAAAAAAGACTATAATGTTCTGTGCACGTTGTTTTTCCTTACATATGACTTTGCTGATATTTAAATTTAAATTAGAATGTCACAACTCATACACACTCTTAGATACAAAAATAGCTCAGCAACAGTACATCCAGAAATCAAAATATGAACACATAACCACTTTGGTTATATTAAGGTCATCAGATTAAATCCACTGAAATCAACATTTTCAAATGACCATTATATGTGAGATTCTATTCAATATACAGGAAATACAAATACGGAAACATAAAAAGTACTGGTCTCAATGAGTTTGTATCCTACTAAGAGGAAACATGTATACAAAAAACTAATTACTATAGATATAAATATAGTCAGTGTAGTCATAGATGTTTAACACATACTCTCTAATAAAATAACTCTGGCTCATAGACTGGATTCAGATCTGGGGAATGATCCCAAAAGGGTCATTTTTCTGTCTTTGACTTGTTGTCCCTACCTGGAGTTACTATAAGAAAAACTCAATTGGGGTATAAAATAGAATCCAAAAATGCAAGGGTAATCCATTTGGCCAGGGGGAACATAAAATTTATGTATTCTACTTTGTTGGAGAATCATGAAGCCACCTTCAGTCCTTCACCCAAACAATTAGGTATATCTAAACATAATAATGAATACTAAAATCTGCTAGCATTCAATAGGAGACAAAATCATAAAAAAACAGAGAAAAGCAGTGAACACTTAACAGTGTAGAGACAGATTGACACTCCTTTAGCTTCTATTTTAAATCCCCTTACCATTCCTGATTATGGTGAAGAAATGAATCCCCTAATTATAGTCTCATGTACTCATTATATTTAGTATACTATGTTTAGTGAGTCAATTAACAAATATTTATTAATCACTTACTAAGTGACAGGCAATGCTAAGCTGAAATAGATCCAGCCTTTATGGACCTTACATAGGAGAACCATGACAATACCAGGTACTTAGCACTTAGAGGGAGTAGGAAGGCATCCTACATAAAGTGTCATTTGAGCTATTTTAAAGGATGTCAGGTATAAGAGGCTGAAATGAGAGGTAAAACATTCTTAGCCTAAAGGAAAACAATATTAAGGCATAGAGATGGGAAATAGCTCATATGTTTCAAGGCAATGTACTAAGTTTTTCAAGTCCTGGGCACTATGCTAAGCTCCCCACAGAAATATTTTTTTTTAAGAATTAACAGATCCTTTTTTTTTTTGGTATTCTAGTAAGAAATCACTCTTATGAAGCTCAGAATAAATTTAAAAAAACAATATTATCTGAAACTGCTACCAGATGCGTCTTAATACCCAGTGGAAAGAATTAATAAACCCTTTTTTGATATTTTAGCTAGAAATCACTCCCATAAAGCTCAGAATACATTTTTAATCTGCCTAAAATAATTCTTTAAAAATATTTGTAACTAAAAGAAATAAGCCAGTTTTCTGGAAAATATCTATATGAAATAGTTCATTGCTATTTCATACAGGATAAATAACATGTTACCAAATATAATTATCCTTAGCATATGGATTAATAGGTAAAAAATGCCTAAAATTTTTTTGTTGTTGTTCTAGGAGTGTCTAGAATTTTTTAACATACCAGAAACTCAATCAACACACTACTTTCTCATGGATAAACGGTGGAACCTTATCCACTATAACAAGGTATGGATAGTTATTATAAAGCTTCTATTTAAAGCTTCTATATTTTTGTAACTCCTATTTACTTAAGGGATAAAAAATAGACCAAAATTAACTTGGGTAAGTTTTTATTTCCTGTGCAATTCTTAATTCACTTTCCTAAACCATTAAATTTAAATGGTTCCAACCAGTGGTTGGGAGGAAAGCCACAGGGAGATGACTAACATATGAATGAAGTGGATATCGTCTTTGGAGAGAATCACTTAGTGAATTACCCATCTCTTTGGGTATTTCTGCTTCTAATATATTTCTTTAGTGACCTGGAAAAGTTGACCCAGGTTACTCCACCTGAGTTGTTCTGGCTTATTTGTTACAAGAAAAATCCAAGAAACAGGAAGACAAAGAAATGTGCTTTTTGTTTGCCTGACCTTCGGTTTCCCTTTCTCCTTAATATAAAAAAAAATAACCTTTTGAAACTTTTTTATTTTTTCTTTTTATATGCTCCCATTATAGACCTATGTGCGTGACATTTATCCTTTCCGGAGGTCTGTATCACCTCAGCTGAATCTTGTACACATGCATCCAGAAAAAGGCCAAGAGCTTATTCAAAAACAGGTACTATGATATTCTTCTATCAATATAAATTTGTTACCTATTTTGATTCTTTATAGGGAGTTACATAAAGCATTTATGTGCATGTGTGTGCATATATATATGTATGTTTGTACATATGAAGTTACATATAAAGCATACACATGCACATAAATATATACATATTTATTTTAAGGTACTTTCAGGTTATTTTAATTTGAATTTTTCTACTACTGATTTAGATTATTTTTCAGATGGCTGGACCTTGAGACAGAAAGATTCATAGTCCTAAGTTCAAATCTGGATTCAGATACTTTCTAGCTATGTGACTTTAGGCAAGTCACTTAAATCTGAGTTTCCTCATCTATCAAATGAACTGGAGAAAGAAATGGCAAACCACCCCAGTATCTTTTCCAAGAAAAATCTAAATGGGGTCACAAAGGCAAACACAACTGAAAAAAAACAGCTGAACATGAAAACTGTTGTAATAGCCTTTCACCATTTATCAATTGGAAAATGACCCTTATTCTTGTAAATTTTAATCAGTTCCTTATATATCTTGGAAATGAAACTTTTATCAGAGAAAGGCACTGCAAATCATTTTTCCATTTAATTGTTTTACTTTTAATCTTACTGCATTGGGTTTTTTGTGTGAAAAATTTTTAGTTTATACTTCATATTTAGTTTACTTCATATTATCTTATGTTAACTTCTTTTATCCTTGATTTATCATGAACTGTTTCCCTATCAATAGATTCTAAATATAACTTCATTTCTCTAATTTGCATATGATTTGACCTTTTAAATATGTCAGGTATATTTATCATATTGAAAAGCATTAAAAGCAGCCCAATAAGGTTAGCTTTCAGTGATTTTTTTAAATAGTCCCCAAACTGGTCTGCAGTTGATCAACATAAATGAGAAAGAAAGAAAGAAAGAAAGAAAGAAAGAAAGAAAGAGAGAGAGAGAGAGAGAGAGAGAGAGAGAGAGAGAGAGAGAGAGGGAGGGAGGGAGGGAGGGAGGAAAGAAGGAAGGAAGGAAGGAAGGAAGAAAGGAAGGAAGGAAGGAAGGAAGGAAGGAAGGAAGGAAGGAAGGAAGGAAGGAAGGAAGGAAGGAAGGAAGGAAGGAAGGAAGGAAGGAAGGAAGGAAGGAAGGAGGGAAGGAAGGAAGGAGGGAGGGAGGGAAGGAAGGAGGGAAGGAAGGAAGGAAGGAAGGAGGGAAGGAAGGAAGGAAGGAAGGAAGGAAGGAGGAAGGAAGGAAGGAAGGAAGGAAAGACAGACAGGATGGTGAGCTGGAAAAGGAACAATGGATTTGGAATATTCAAACCTTAATTTTAGTCCCATTCTTGCCACTGACATGCTGTGAGATCTGGTCAAAAATCATTTCTTTTCTCTGGGTCTCATCATCTATATTAAGCTTCTTCAGTTCTTGGAGTATATGTGTGGAGAAAAACATAGTAAACATAATTAATCCCAAATCAGCCTTCACTTAGAAGCAAAATTTAATGTTCTAGTAATATATCCATTTTATGTCTAACAATGAACCAAAATTTATTTTTAATAAAATTATTAAAAATCAGATATTTAAGCATCAATACTACCTTGTTTTGATACCTGAATATATCATTAAATTATAAAATCAAATTAAATCTCCTAGTTGTCATATTGATTTAGCATTAATAAGAGTTGTGTTCAAAATATTTTTACTTTTTTTTAATCACTTTGATCATCCTATGCATATAAATGATAAATTAGTTAAATCAAAGCCAGAGCATCAAATACAGACCAGCTTTAAGGGCAGTTTCAGTGAGACTTGCATGAAATTGTCACTTGCATGAAATTGTCACTCTCAAATTATTGTCACCATTACTTTACATAATCTATTATTTTTGAAAATGAAAAATAGAAGATCATTCATATATGTATGTGTATGGTTTTATATCTTGTATCTATTATTTAATAACAAAAAATTTCCAAGATTTTTAATCAGTAACTGAAAATTTTTTTAGTAAAACTGTCATTCTAGTCCCTATTTCTAATAGCAAAACAACAGGATCCAAAAGTCTTCGCAATGAAAGCAAAGTTTTAAATAACTTTTTACCAAAAAAAAAAAGAAAAAGAAAAAACAAAATAACCACAAGTCTAAACACTAAAGATTAGGCTACTGCAAGGGGAAGGAAGGATTGGAGAGGAAAGAGGGAGAGAAGAAAGGGGGGAAAAGGGGAAATGTCTCTTTATTTTTAAAACTAATCCAATGTGCCACTTTGATAAGTTGCCATGTTTGTTTCATGTCCTGATTTTGTTGAACTGTATTTTTCCTTCTTTTTTTTTTTTTTTTGTATACTTTAATATAGAAGTGGATTCTATGGGAAAGAGTGATAAACAGGATGTTCCAAAATTGTTAGGGCAATTTAAGCTTTAATAGTTTAAATAGTTTTAATAACTCTATTTCCTTCAATTTATCTACTTTCTAAACTTGGATCATAATAGCTTTTTTTTCATAAAGCAAAAATACATAGAATTCTGAACAGGAAAAGCCAGTCTAGTGCTATAGATCAACCTAGATGAAAAAGAAAAAGAATCAGAGTGGTGAGACAAAGAAGGACCAAAGGACTTAAAATCAAGGGACCTGAAGTTTAGTCCCAGCTAATGTTTTAATAGCTTAAGGCTTCACACAGACTTTTGGGATAATCTGTTAGAAAAAATACTAATAAAAAATTTAAATAACTCAAAGTGGCAATATGTCAAAATTCTGCTATTTTTGATAACATGCTTTAAAAAAAATTCTTCACTTTATAAAAATCTTCACTTTGTACACATAAGTCAATAAATTCTCAGTTTTTTTCTGCTTGTTCCTCCAAAGTGAATTTCATAAGACAAAGTTAAATCTATAGTCAGAGTTCTGAAATATGATGGATTGAGGAAGAGAGATAAAAGGGCCTCCAAATTATTTTCGTTGTTGATATTGAGCCTGGAAACTCCATTTATCAAGAGGAGCTACAGAAGAATGAGATTCACTTTTATTCTCTCAAAGACAATTGTATGAAATGTACATCATAAAAGTACTGAAATTTCAAAGAAAAATGGGCAGTATTTTTTGTCTCTTATTTACGTTTCAGATTGGTGAGAAATTTTTAATGGGACAATAAATTGTTTAGCCATTCCTCAGTCAAGGGATTTCAACTTTGTTTCTAATTATTTTCTATCCAAAAAGTACAAAGATTTTTCCCCATTCAGTTGCTTCACAGGGAATTTTGTTAAGGCAAAGAGAACCCTAGTCCATGTCACATAAATTCAGAGTAAGAACCATACTTTTCCAAAGGCCACCAAGTCTATAATTGATTATGTGATTTGTTCATTGGCTATGAATTCTTACGCTGATCTCTTAGGATTGTTAGTGTAAAGATAACAATGGTGGAGATAATAGGCAACAGCAGACAGAATGAGAAGAAGAAAGGGCAAATGTTGGCACTTTTAACCAATTTCCACTTGAAGTCCTTTATTTCACAACACAGAAACAAAGAAAAAATAAAAAAATCTCTTTTCAAATGATAGAGACAAAAAGAAAGAGAAATTAGATAGATAAATAGATAGATGGATAGATAGATAAATGGATGATAGATCTATGAAGAGAATACTATGTGCTAAAAGCATTGGGAATATATAAGCCAAAAAAATTAATTCTAGCCATAAGAAGCTACTACTAAGAGACAATATAAAAGGAAAATGGAACTCTATACTTTTAATGTATGCCATACTCCATGGGAATTTGAAATATATAAGAAACCCTCTTCTTTGCTAGAATGATAGAAGAAAGAAATGAGCCAATACCAGAAAAAAATTGCCTTAAGATCTTTTTTTTCACCAAGACCTTTTTGTAATTCTTTCTACCTTGGGTGTTGACATTTCAGAGATTTTAACTCCAGTTCTCTCTCTGGCTTTTCTGTTTTTTGTTTGAATAGGTATTTACCCGGAAGCTTGAGGAAGTAGGACGTGTCTTGTTTCTCATATCCCTCACCCAGAAAATCCCCATTGCCCACAAGCAATCCCATGTTTCAATGCTCCAGGAGGATCTTCTGCGCCTTCCTTCCTTCCCTCGAAGTGCTATCGATGCTGAATTCTCACTCTTCAGTGATCCTCAAGGTACAGGGGAGACTATTTTATCCTCCTTTTTTCCTGCCTCCCATCCTCTCTTCTTGATATGAGGGGACTTCTTTATCAAAGCTTTTGGGATGCTCATTGTCTTTTCAGAATGCATGGTGTGTGAGGTTACCTTGTAAAGGAGACAAGTGTGCCATAATAAAATGACAGTTAGGCAATATAATGAATAGATTGCTAAGCCTAGAGTCAAAAAACTCATCTTCCTGAGTTCAAATCTGGCCTCAAATGTGTGACCCTGACAACTTTGTTTACTTTAATTTCCTCATCTGAAAAATAAGCCAGAGAAAGAAGTGGAAAACTATTTCAGAATCTTTGCCAAGAAAACACAGCTGAACAACAAGAAGCTCTTGCCTTAGATTCAGGTGATACAGATTTGAATCTCTATTACTAATCAACTAGAAGTGTCTACAGCAAATCAATTCACTTCTCTCTGTGCCATATGTAAAATGGAGAAAATATCATTTGTATTATATACTTCATAGTATGATGAATACTATGTATTACATAGTTACATAGTAACTGGATGATAGGTATGATAAAAGAAAACAGTTTGCAAGTCTAAACATAATTTTTGGTCCAAACTTGTGATTCCATTGAAGCTCAAAACCCATGGTAAGAAAACTTTCTGTACTAAAAGAGACTGGCAACTGTCCTTCAATTTATAGTCTTAGAGAGTCACCTGAGCCTCTGATAGGTTAAAAGATTTGGACAGTGGTGCACAAGCACTGTATGCCAGAGGTAGGCTTTGAACTTGGGTCTTCCTAACTCCAAATCTGGCTAGCTATCTACCCACTATGCCATACCACCTCTAAAGAAGCCCCCTTAAAAGGTCAATTGTTATTGCCTTCTGAAGCTGACTCTGCTAATACATTATTCTGTCTGTACTGCCTTCAACAGCTGGAAAGGAGCTATTTGGTCTTGATACTCTTCAAAAGAGTCTATGGATTAAGCTTCTGGAGGAAATGTTTCTAGGAATGCCAAGTGAATTTCCTTGGGGAGATGAAATCATGCTTTTTCTCAATGTGTTTAATGGAGCATTGATCTTACATCCTGAAGACAGTGCTTTGCTCAGGCAATATGCAGCTACTGTCATTAACACAGCTGTACACTTCAACCATCTTTTCTCTCTCAGTGGATACCAGTGGATCCTCCCTACCATGCTGCAAGTGAGTTTGAAGCTTCTCATCTTTCCCTTTTCAATTCCAGGAGAGAAAAAATCTTTATTATATTCAAACAAGAATTCTATTCAAGGTTTCCAATTGCTTCACTTTGTTTTCTTACTGTAGCATAAGATATCTTAAAGAGTTCTTCTGATAATCAATCAACAATTTTATTACTGTTGTCTATGTGCCAGACACCATTTCAGGACTTGCCAAAATATAAAGTGGGAAATAAACCCTACTCACAAAGTTCTAACATTATGATGGAGAAGTGAGGGGGATATAAGAACCTATATAAATAGAACAGAATAACAACAAAGAGAAAAATACAAATATATACAAAGTAGTTGAATACATGGTAATTTGAATGGGAAGGCACTAGTTGTTGGGTTTTTTTAAATTTTCAATCATATTTTATTTCCAAATACATATAAAGATAGTTTCTAACATTTGTTTTGTAAGACTTTGTGTTCCAAATTTTTCTCCCTTGTTTCCCTTGTTTCCTTATCTCCCCCATCCCCAAAACAGCAAGTAATTTAATATAGATTAAATATGTACAATTCTTTTAAACGTATTTCCATATTTGTCATGTGCAAAAAACAGACCAAAAGGGAAAGGGCACTAGTAGTTGTGGGATGAAGTAAAACTTTCTTGGTCTTATCTAATTGGATTTCCCCCATCCTTAGCTGTATTTTCCTTGACAGAACAGCTCAGACTGTGTTTTTATTTCCCAATTTTAATAAAAACATATTATGAATACAGGTAACTATGTAGTATAGTGGAATAAGAAGTGTATAGATAATACAAGTATTTATTATTCCCATTTTATAAATAAGGAAAAAGAAAGTGATAAACATTTATATAGCACCCACTAAGTAGCAGAGCAGATGGGTGGTACATTTTGTTAAACACTAGACCTAGAGTCAATAAGAACTCAAATCTGTCCTCAGATACTTACTAGTTATATAACCCTGGGCAAGTCAATTGATCTTGTTTACCTCTGTTTCCTTATCTGTAAAATGAGCTAGTGAAGGAAATAGCAAACCACTCCAGTATTTTTGCCAAGAAAACCCCAGATGGGGTCATGAAGAGTAATATGTGATCGAGGAACAAATGTAGCAGTACTGTACTAAGTATGTTTAACAAATATCTCATTTGATCCTCACAACAATCCTACAAGGTAGGTGCATTTTACAATTAAGGAAACCAAGGTGAACAGGGATTAAGTGATTTGCCCATAGTCATACAATTAGTAGGTGTCTTGGAACAGATTTGAATTCCTATCTTCTTGAGTCTGGTCCAGAGCTCCCTCCACTAGCCCAGTAGCTGCCTCATAGGACTCAGAAAGATTAAAGTGTCCTAAATTTCACTACTAGAAATTGGCAGAAGAGGGAACAAAATCTTGGTTTTTATGACATTAGATCCAGAGTTCTTTATACTATAAACAGTAATTTGTTACAAGCAATTATGTTTTTTGTCCTTTTACTTTACTCAGGTGTATGCTGATTATGAAAGTAACCCACAGCTGCGTCAAGCCATTGAATTTGCATGTCATCAATTCTACATTCTTCATCGAAAGCCATTTGTGCTGCAGTTGTTTGCTAGTGTGGCACCTCTCCTAGAATTTCCTGTGAGTAAAGTTTCTCCCTTTCTTTGATCTATGGGACAACAGTAATAAAGGAATTCTTTTCTGTTTCATGCAGACAAATGCATCCCATGATATCAGCATAGGCTGGCTTCTGTTGTCCTCCATCAGGTTCCAGAAAAGCTGTTTCTCTTGTTTTCTTTTTCACTTTGAAAATGAAAAAGTAAGAAAATATGTTTTAAGAACCAAGGACTCCAATCCAACTTAAATCATTAACTATTATGAAAAAGGAATTGGCCAAAAAAGTAAAGATGTTTCAGACTATCCACATTTCTAAAGAAACTTAACTGATGAGATAATCATCACAGTAAAGAGGTTGAAAGAGTTGAGGAGCTGCCTTTTCAAACACATGAACTCTTTGTCAAGTAGAGAACAGCATTTAAGATTACTGATTTAGCATATGAGTTTATTTGCAAAATATATCAATAGACAGTGACAAAAATCTATGTACAGTATCTCATAGAACTACAAAAAAATCAAAAAGGAAAAAAAATGAGTCTTTAGGCATTTTAAAATGAGAATAAACTTAAACCATCCCAAGAGCATTTTGTAGCCAACATGAGAAGCAGGATAACAGATAGATTAGAAGTATAAGAGATCTGCTAATATATTTTCATAGTAATCTATCTTCTCAGAAATTATTGGGGAGCCATATTTTGAACTATATGAAACAATGGTATTTTCAAATGGGAGAAAAGTACCTGAATGTGACTAAATATACATAGAAGAGTGCCTGAATGTCATACTAGAAACTTACAACTTTAAAAAATCAGACCAAAGCCTCTAGTATGGATCTTGTATTGGACAGTGGTGCACTTGTATTGCAGTTTATTCCAAGCCATGACCAAGAATTGCATAGAATAAGAAGGGGTAGAGGGAAGGCAATTTACATTAAATTAAAGTTCTATCAAGTGTCAAGGAACAGTGAGTAGATGTATTTTTATGTAGCCTTTAAATTGCAAATCAGAATTCAAAATGCAGATCATTCAGGCATTCTTGAACATAAAAGACTTTACTGAAAATTACAGATTATTCAAGAGTAGTTAATATAATTTTTTCTCTCTGAATTGTTTCAGTGTTTTACAATTATAGAAATCCATTTTTTCTCTTATGTTCTTCACACCATTCATTTCTTAGAGATAATGTCCTATCTCTGAGAGGATGAGAAGCAAGATCTAATAATTGTCCCTTGACATGTGGATGCAGTTACAGTTTCATGTAGATTGTCATCCCCTCATGCTTTCTTATTCTGTGCAATTCTTGGTCATGGCTTGCAATAATCTGCTCATATAAGATTCATGCAACATACTGGAGACCCTGTTCTAATTCTTTTAAAGTTCTGAGTTTCCAGTATGGCACTCAAGCTTCCCACATGTCTTCTTTCAAATGAATAGGCATATTGAAAATGCCCATTTCCTTTTCCAGTTATATATGTCCTAGATGTCTTTTATTGACTTTTTTATGCATGTCAACATTGGTAAATAATGCTTCGATTGACTTAGAACCATGAGGTTGTGCCCTCTGAGTTACATGTAATTTTGATTCATTCCACAATTCACAGCTAGTATTAAGAAAATATTGGTGTTGAACTGGTCTTTTTGGATAGCAAGCAGTGATTAGTAGCAATCACTAAAAGTACTGTGCTATTTCCCAAAAGGACCTAGAATTTTTTAAAGAGAAATAAATAAAAGGAGAGACGGTAGTTCCCAAGCCATCTTGCTGTTTCATTTCACTTAGAAATAAGTAAGCAAATATGTGGCTTAATTTTTTTATTTGACATTTGAATCTCAATTAAACTAAACAAACAGAGATTTCAATATGAAGGCAGAAATCCATGTTTAAAAAAAAAACTGTCATATTCACAGGATGCAGCCAATAACGGGCCCAGTAAAGGTGTGTCAGCACAATGCCTATTTGACTTGTTGCAGTCTCTGGAGGGAGAAACCACAGATATATTGGACATCTTGGAGCTGGTGAAAGCAGAAAAGCCTCTGAAATCATTAGGTAAAAAGCAAATCTCTTTGGAATTTTTTCCCCTACAACATTGATTTTTTTTAAATTTAGATTTGGGCATCAAGACTGCAGGAGACATATAAGCCAATAATATGAACTGACTGGGACATTCCACCTCTCCTGTATTCTCTTGAATGTCATGAAATACCACCTGTGCCATGAAAAATGCTTTCTAAACTACTACTAGGGAGAATTGCAGCCAATCAAAAACAAAGATTACATTGGATGAAACTTTGTTTCTTTGTCTTTTGAACCATCTTCAAAGTTTGTTCTAAGGGAATATCCCTATAAAATGTATCTTTGTCATTGTCACAAAGTATAGTAACTTGAGTATAGAGGAGGCTTCTAAACTTCAATTCATGAATGTTTTTAAAATATTTCAATGACCACATTCAACATAATTGGCTTCCTATGAAATCAAATGTATTCTCTGCTCTTAAAAAACACTTATCTGTGAAGGGATACATAGTTTTCCAAACTACCAAAGGGACCCATGACACAAAAAAAGAGTTAAGAACTCCTGATTCAAGAACATTATTCACAATAACAGCAATATTATATGATATTCACCTGTGAATGACTTAACTATTCTCAAAAATACAATGATTCAAGATAAGCCCATAGGGCTCA
Organism: Sminthopsis crassicaudata; assembly: GCF_048593235.1. NCBI lineage: Eukaryota > Metazoa > Chordata > Mammalia > Dasyuromorphia > Dasyuridae > Sminthopsis > Sminthopsis crassicaudata. The sequence continues at coordinate 73,419,507 of NC_133619.1, read as the reverse complement.
TGATAAAAAATGCTATTCATATCCAGTTATCTGAATTCAGATTGATTTTACTATTTTCATCCTATTTTTTCAGGGTTTTTTTTTTCTTTTGGTTCTTCTTTCACACATGATTAATATGAAAATGTGTTTTACATAATTCCACATATGTATTATATATGTGGAATCCATATCAAATTGCTTATTATCTTAGGGAGGGTAGAGGTGAGAAATAGGGGGAGAAAATTTGTAATTCAAAATTTTTTTTAATTGAATGTTAAAAATTGTAGTTAAAAGTTGTCTTTATATATTAAAAATGCTATTTTTATAAAGTCCTTGTTCAAAGGAAGAAAATTATTTACATTATTAAAAGACAAATCATCTTCTCTTCTTATCCTTAGTTAGAGAGGTAAGTCAGAATAGTAAATAAATTGCTGCTCTTGGAATAAGGAAAACCTGGAATCAATACTTCCCGACAACATGATTTTTATATGACATTAGGAAAGTCATTTAATTTCCCAATGTGGTAGGCACCTCTCTAAGAATACAAGTTGCAGATAAGTTGCCAATTTGCATTAGTTCAGGGAATTTCCACACTGGAAATTTCCTACACTGATGAAATAATAAATACAGAGCCTGCCAGACTTTAGACTTGCAGAATACACAATGATGTTATCAATTTTCCATTTCTAATCTAGGGAGAAATAATAATTAAAAATAAAAGAGCACTAATTAGTAGGTGAAGAAATGAAGGAATGTTTTCTTTTAAGGACTATGACTTAAAAGGGATGAAACATTCAAACACAACTACTGAAATAAATGTTAGAAAACAAACTCTTCTTTATCACTAAAAGAATTCACTAAATCGGGTTCCTTCAACTTTTGCCCCTTCAGACTTTTGCTATGGGAATGAGGATCTGACTTTCTCTATTAGTGAAGCCATCAAACTCTGTGTCACTGTGGTAGCTTATGCTCCAGAATCATTCCGAAGGTAACAATTATTTATTGTTCTTTCATTGTTCATTCTGTGTTTTGTGCCTGGTCCTAAGGTCACCTGAGGAAGTGGAGGGAAGAGAAATAATGCAGGAAGCATGATCTTTAGCAAATGGAGTGAAGGTTGTAATTGAAAATAACAGAATCATTTTGGATTATACATATATGCAAATATATACATATATATATATATATATATGTAATGGAATTCTTACATTTAGATTTTACTGACTTAAAATCTGGTGCACTATATACTAAGGAAATTATATATATATATATATATAATTATATTTTAAATTTAAAATATTTAAAGTCATATTTTAATCTAATGTCAATTAAGTGAATTATCAAAGACTCTAGTAATTCATTCATTTGAATGCCTCTAATTTGAAATTTGGAATAATTAAAATGAAGTGCTTTTATATAGTACAAATAATAGAAATAAGATTACATGGGAGATAATTTTGACATATACAAGAGAAACAACTATTTTCAGAAAACATACATATAAGCATACAGAAACATCCGTTCACATACAAATAATTGAGATGCTAATAAAAAAGCAATACTGACTATTCACTTTAAAAGAACTCTAAAAACAGAGTAATAATTTGAATGAATGGACTATGCCAACCTAATTTGAGTTACTACTTGTACTTCAGAAAAATGGGGCTATATTATACTTTTTATAAATTATGAAGGACACCTTAATCAGAAATTATTTTTGTTCCAAGTCCAAAAAGTCGAACATCTGTTTAGGAAAGTATTTGTATTTGAATATCATCTTTCTGAGCTTTCTTTTACACACTTTCCAATTCTATGGCCTATTACTCTCCTCACAGTGTTTGTACCTCTGCCTATTTTCCTTCTCCTCATCAGTTCAACTTTTTTCATTTTATTTGCTTGTCTACCCAGCCTTCACACATGCCATGAAGCATTGCTCGTAATGCTATGCTCGTCAACAATCCCCATCAAATGAATAACTTCTACTCTCACATACCAAAAATATGATTTAGACCTAATATCTTGGGTAATGTTTTGTGTTTTTTCTTGATCTCAAAGCATCAAAACTACATTTTAAGTCATTAATTTCTCTTGTAAAATCAGCTAGTTTTAGTCATAAGCAGTGTCAATAAAATAATGCTGAATTGGTTCAAAGATATTTATTTATGTAAATGCATAGAATCATAACTATTGTAAGAAGCAGTGGAAAGAATATTGATTCTAGAATCAGGGACATGATTCCAAATTATGTGATCAAAGTGATGCTTTTTAGCTATGTGACCTTAAAACAAGTCACAATCTACCCAGGCCTCAATTTCCATATTTGTAAAAATATATGAGCTTGGATTAAATATCCTTTGAGTTTTCTTCCAACTCTAGATTTATGATCCTAAGAAAGAATTAATAGGGATCCTAGACTGCATAATTCTTGTATATTTTATTTTTCCATGACTTTAACTAAAACAGGTATATGAAAACATGATGTAAACTGTGATTTATTTTTGTTTTGATGAAGTCTTCAGATGCTGATGGTCTTAGAAGCCTTAGTTCCATGTTACCTACAAAAGTTAAAAAGGCAGACGTCCCAAGTGGAAACAGTACCTGCTGCCCGAGAGGAGATTGCAGCCACAGCTGCTCTGGCGACATCCCTGCAGGCCCTCTTATACAGTGTGGAAGTTCTCACCAGGTAATCCTATTGACAGAAACATCTAAGCCTTAAACCATGTTAACAGTAGGTTAAAAAAAAATGTCATGAGTCAACTAGGCAGTGCAGTGAATAGAGCTGGTGTGGAGTTAGGAAAATCTGAGTTCAAATCTAGATTCAAACATTACTTCCTAATTATGTAATCCTGAGCAAGCCATTAGCTGTTTCCTCTTATGTAAAATCAAATGGACAAGAAAATACCAAACCACTCCAGTATCTTTGCCAAGAAAACCCCACATGGGGTCACAAACAGTCAGACATGACTGGAAGACAACAACACAAGCGCCCAGGACTCGAAAACAAAACACAAACCAGGATTCATTTCCAAATAGCCAAAATATTGAAAACTTGGGCTTTAATGGTTCATGGTTATACTTTTTTTCTTTCAACTATTTAGATGAATTAAAATATACTCAAGTGTCTTGATTGGCTTAGAGATATTCCTAGATTTTCAGATGTTATGCCAGTAGACTGACAGTTTATATGTATGCATAAAAAGGGAAATGAACATGACAAAAATAGATTTTAAAAGCTGTGCACATCCATGCATATACAACACACACACACACACACACACACACACACACATACAAGATCATTGTCTTTTCCTATTGATGTATGCTTTTTATCCTTGAAGTATCAATTCAGAAGGAAATCTTATCTAGGTTTTTAAGTAAATAGTAGGAATGAAATAACTAATTGGGCATCATTACAGTGCCTAAAAATGCCTAGATTGTTGATTTATTACCATTTTAGAGATTCATTTGGTTCCATTTCTTTCCAATATATTCTAAAAGAAGAGAAATAATTGACCACATGGTTTCTGATGATTCTTCTCTGACTTATTATTCTGTAATCATTTGTTAAGAAAAGTAGAGGAGCTGAGTGTGGAATGGATGACTAGAGTCTCCTACACATATTTTCTATTTCTGGTCTCAAGTCACTAAATTTGGAGTTTCTGTAGGTTTTAATTTTTAGCTCTAAAACCTCTTACATAAACATTTCAGGGTTATTTATAAGAATTTCACTAATTATTTTAAAAATTCGCTATTGATGGAGCAGCTAGTTGGTGTAGTGGATAGAGCACCAGCCCTGAAGTCAAGAAGACCTGAGTTTAAATCTCGCTTCAGATTCTTTACACTTCCTGGCTGTGAGACTCTGGGCAAGTCACTCAACCCCAGTTGCCTCAGGAAAAAAAAAAAAAAACAACAACAACACTATTGTTTTAATAATCATGGTTTAGAATTGAACTTAAACAACATACTCGTAAAAATTACAAAGTTCTCATAAAATATATAGATTATCATCTTGCCAATATGGAAATAAAGGCTAACAATAATTCACCTTTATGTAATGCATTAAGGTTTTCAAAATGTTTTTATTCTAGACTGTAAAGTCTATTCTACAGATAAGGAAACTGAGGCTCTAGAAGGTTATAATTATCCTTGGTTTGGTAAATGAATGAGTCCTAATATAGGTCATCTAAGAGTGTTGTAATTGGAGTTAGAGAACCCAGTTTCAAATCCCATTTTGGCTACTTATATCCATGTACCTGCGAATAAGTCACTTAACTTCTCTGAGACTCAGTTTCCTCATCTGTCAAAAAGAAAGGGATGGGAAAGGAGACTGGCTTAAATGGACGCTAAGGTTTCTTCTAGCTCAAGTGCATGATCTTATAGGTTCATCTCAAGTCTAGAACACTCTCCACCATAGCCAGATCGTTTCTTGGATATAGATGTCACTCACAGCTTGTGGCTTGATCCTTTTGTAGACCTATGACAGCCCCTCAGATGAGCAGATGTGATCAAGGCCATAAAGGGACCACTACGGCTAACCACACTATGTCATCTGGAGTGAACACAAGGTAATTTTCAGTAATTTATTATTCTACTTTGTTTCTACCAACCTTGCTCATCATCACACATTAATTGTTTCATTCTAAATTATAGCCTGCTGCTCATTGAAGGAGAATTCTTGGCACATAGTAGCTATGTAATCAATACTTATTAAGTCCATAGGACTTTCATAAATGCACATGTATGGAATGAGCTAGATGGTTAATATGTCTCTTTTCTAGATGCATTTTTCTTAACTTTCATAGGGAGAGATTAAGAAATGGGAAGGTAATGCCCAATTCTACTCACTGCTAAGTATAATTAATTCCTTAATGTCAGTGGACAAATTAACCACATTGTACTTTGTCCAAATAATGATTTAACTTCTTAAAGCTTGCTTTCAAGTTTATTGGCCAACTAGCATTTTACTTAAATATTTTGTTGATACCTCAGATAGTCATACCACTGACCCATCTGTTGATGTTTTGGTATATTTTTTCTCCTGACATCTTTTTTGATTTTTAAAATCCTTTGAGTTTCAGATAATCTGATTAATGTGAGCAATCCTCTCTTATTGGATCTAATCAAGCTGATATATTTAGCAAAGAAGGTGGTCCCCAGGTGAACAAATCAGGGGAAATAGAATAGGACTAGTGGAAGAGTGTGTTCCCCAGGATGTCAGTAACCTGGAGGAAAGCCCTTACCAACTAAAACAAGTTATGGATTGTCCATTTCCCCTCCTTTAAAAAAATGACAATTATTTAGAAAGATCTACCTTTTCCAGCATGAAGAAGGTGGCAAGGGAATGAAAATAAAGAAAATGAAAATTCTCTAGATCTCTCATAAGTCATCTTTTCATCATCAGAGGTTTTTAAATGGAAAGACCTCATTGGCCATATCTATTCTAACCTCCTAAATAGGGTACTGGACTTGAAATCAGGAAAACTTGATTTCGAGTCCTGATTCAGATATTAACTGTGCCCTGAGGAAGTCACTAATTAGAGTATTAGACTTGATGACCTTAGGATCCCTTTCTGATTGAAATCTATGATCCTATGATCTCTCATTTTATAAATGAGGAAACTGAAGACCAAAGACTAAATGTCTTTCCTAAAGTCACCCTTGGTACAAATATCAGTGGAATGATTTGGACCCAGGTTCCCTACCTTCAATGTCAGTGATCTCTTCATTGTTACAAGCTGCCTCTGTGTATATTATTGTGTATGACAAAATTATTATGCACAGTTAATTTTCTAAACATCATATACTCAAGGCACCTAGGTGGCGCAGTGGATAGAGCACCAGCCCTGAAGTCAGGAAGACCTGAGTTCAAATGTGATCTCAGACACTTAACAATTCCTGGCTGTGTAACCCTGGGCAAGTCACTTAACTTTCTCAGGAAGAAAAAAAAAAAAAAGGCAAATAAACATCATGTACTCCTACATCCAAACATAAATATAAAAACACAACTATAAAACATAAATGACATTTAAATTAAGTGATATTTCAGATTATTCAAAACTCTGATCTGTTCATTAGCATGAATGATTAAAAGTTAACTATAATTTAAATAATATTTTCAGGAGATATTTTCAGAAAATCTGGATAAACACAATTTTGAGGGGTTTATTAAGGGAGAAAGATTTCCTTAGATGTCTCTTTTATCAGCTGATGAATAAAATGTCTCCAAAGCAATTTTCTTTCCCTAGTCCACTGAAAAATAGAAGACCTTGTAATAAAATTTTGTCTCATATGCACTTTATTTGCAAAACATCTCAAATGCCCTTCCCTCTGGCTAAACTTTCCTATATCTATTTATTTTCAGAATGTGCAGACCTAATAAAATAGACAGATATTGTTGTAGTTACCATCTATAGTCCCCAAATGAGGTAGTTTTAACCTTACTCAGGTTTAGTACATGTGTCATTATGTGTCTTGACAAAGGTGTGTTCACTGATGAAATTCTAAGCTGCTGCATGTTGTTCCAATAATGATTCAGGCTACATTTTTCACTTGGCAGGTACCAGGAACAAGGAGCGAAGCTACACTTTATCAGGTACAGTAAGGCTTGTGTCCTATCTCACCTCTCTCTGCCATGACAGGATGAACTCTGAACTATATTGCAGTACAGCGGATAATTGAGGCAAGGCAAGATCTTTTCTGGTTAAGCCCAGAGAAGGTGTCTAAGCAAGGAAGACTAACAGAACTTCTTGGGTTGGAGTGACCCTCATCCCCTAAGCTTTCTCACTTATTTTGCTCTTGCAGAAAGGTTATCGCTTTACAATTATTCTCTCAGATGTAGGAGTTCAGCAGGAAGGGTTCTTGGTTACCTGCAGCTGCCTGACCCACAAAGTTCATCCCACTCTGCCAACCTTTTTAAAAATTCTTATTATTCCCCAGGGAAAACCTACACTTGTTGGAGGAAGGGCAGGGTCTTCCCCGAGAGGAGCTGGATGAACGAATTGCTAGAGAGGAGTTCCGGAGACCCAGAGAATCCCTACTAAATATTTGCACTGAGTTCTATAAACACTGTGGACCAAGATTAAAGATCTTACAGAACTTGGCAGGCGAGCCTCGTGTCACTGCCTTGGAGCTGCTAGATGTTAAATCTCATATGAGGTACTGTCCTTACTGTCAAGTAAGCTGTGGGTCTAGGGGGTTATGTGAAACTTCAGAGTGAAGTAAAAATATGATTTATTGTCTTTCATAAGAAGATTTGATGGGAAAATCTTATTGTTTGGGACACTGGTTCTCTTGCTAAGCTTTTTTGAAATTATGCTTTATCCCAGCAAAATGGGAAGATTCCTGCATTTGGAAAACAACATATGAACTGGGGACAGACAGACAATCAAGACCCATATTCTTTATCAATGAATATAGAAAAGTAAAGTGCAAAAACTGATGACATTTTTCTAGATTTCACAATCACCATCATAGTCAATGCCCTGAAGGATATGAAAGAGAAGTGTTCAAAAAGAAATATGAATTATTTCTAAGGTATTTTAAGAATTACAAAATAGTAATCCTTACTATCCACTATGAGCTTTTTGAAAAGTAGATTAGGCAAATACCAAAGCAATGCTAATCAAATATATATATATATATGCATATATATATATAAAATCAAAATTCTATTGTTTATAAAAATCATTAAAACTATATTAATGACCAAACCAATTATCAATGTCTTCTGAAAATATGCAATATAACAATTACTACATAAGTTTTAGTGGCCCCAAACTAATCCATTATGGCAAGTTATAGAATCACATGTGAAAATAGTTTGAAAAACATAAACTTGTTAATTACAAGAAAAAATTATTCATCACTACGTTTATAAATGTACTTTATAGTAGATCTAATTGTTTTGAATCTCTTTCATTGATATCTTAGAATTGTGAATGTCACATAGACATGTGCAGAGTGACTGGAGCAAAAGAAGAGAGATTATGAGGCTTAAAATAAGAATTCATGAACATTGAAATTTATATTTCCTATATAAATACATATAATTGTTCCATGTATTATCTAAATGAGTCATATTTAATATTAAACAGCCAAGCAAGAATTCTTATATTGAAATCCTATAATTCATTAAAATAAAACTTAATCACAATTCAGCTTTGGTAGGCTAGAGAAGGAGACTTTTGTGACATCAGTATCTCTAAATAACCATTTTGTGGCAATCTAAAGTAAAAGAAAGTCATAAAGAACTGGAGGAGGGACAAGAGCAATCATGAGAGCACAATGAAATATAAATCTTAGGAATAGTGTAATATGACTTAGCTGAACAATGATATTATATCAGAAGTGTATGTGGATTATGTGGCAGCTGAATTTGAGCCAGCTTCTTAAGGAACTTGCTGTCACTTTAAAAAAAAAATGCTTAATGGATCGATGGTAGCCTAAACAGAGTGAAAATATATGTGAATCTAATAGGTCAATGAGTATTCATGTTTTCACACAATGTAGAACACTAGAGTTACAGTTAAAAGAGAGCTTTGAGATCATTTATTCCAATCCCCTCATAATGCAGAGGAGAAAGAAAATCCCAGGGAAGCACTTTGGCCAAAATCATATAGGTCATCCATCAGTAGCAGAGATGAGGTTGAAAGTCAGGTCATATTAACTCCAAATATGATATTCTTGCCATTGATACCTACAATTGGGGCACATACCCCATTAGACATGGTCTGTTCTAAAGGAATTTATCCAATATAATTAAGGCAGTACTGCAAAAAGCAATAGAATTTGCACACTGAAATTTTCAATCAGAAAGAAAATTCCATGTGCCCTGAATAGGGATAGATTACATGTCTTCTCATCCATGTCCATGCATCTAAGGCCTAATACCCTCTATATCATTTAAACTTAAAGACATACACCATTCTGATAGGAAAATTAGTTATTTGGTTTGAAATTTAAAACATATTATGTCTTGAAACATGCCTAAGGCCTGAAAAAAAAGGCAGTCATCTTAATGAAAAGAAAATCAAATAGATATTCAGAAAGCTTCCTTTTGCTGCTACATTCTGTTTCCTTATAAGTTTTTTTTTGTTTGTTTTTGAATGTTCTAGGCTTCATTCTTAGATAGTAATGAGAATAGATATCTTGTTTTTTTCTATGGAGAAAAAAAAGCAATTGCAAATGTGTCAAAAAGTTTAAATAATTAGAATTTTATGCATATTACTTTTTTATAAGTAATCATTATTGATCAAATATACAGAAAAATATTTATTTTAAAAGTGACTTCCAGGGATCGTTATTCATAGCCTACCCTCAGCAAAGTTGTAGATTAAGAAAGATTTGCCTTTGCCATTCTTTCCTTCTTGACTCTTTTCTTTCAAGCTCAGTCTCACCCTTACTCCTTCAACTCCTACCTAATTATCTAGGTTTTTCCATGATCACATTCCAAGTAAATGACTCCTCCCATACAGCTTTGGTCCTTTCCTGGTCACTTTCCTAATCAAAATTTGTCTGTCCCATTCACCACTTGTCAAGGAAAAAATTTCTTAACTAGTCACACATATTATTTATGTCTAATAGTGATAATAAATATAAAAGAGGTTTTTAGTAACTCAAAAGTATTAGATATGTAGAAACTTTAGATAATAAGCATGTTCACTCTCAGTAAAAGTCTTTGAGGAATTTTAGGATGACCACTTATCAGGTAGATACTAAAGAGACTTGGATCTCTCACCTAAAGGTTTGATCAACTGACCCCTGAAACTATCTTCAACTCTAGAATTCTATTATTTTATAACTTGTAAGAAAAATATTGAGGAATGAGGAATTAAGGTAAACAAACAAGAAAGCAGTTTATTTCCCCTCAGTTCACATTATGTAGGTGATTGCCTACTCCACCTGTGACTAATACCAACTATAATTATTCAACAACCATGAGGGATGAGTTCAGGGATGAGTAAAATACAGTTCCTACTCTCAAAAAGCATATAATCTACCAGGAGAGAAATGTGCAACAATTCTATAATACAAGATAGAATATAAATAAATATTTCTTTAATATGATAATTAAATAAATTTATTTAATATGATAATATTAAACCCCCCTCCCAAAAAAAAAAGGTGCTTTTAACAGAGACATTGAGGGAAAATATTTTCCTGCTGTCTGGAATTAAGAAAAGCTTCATGGACATGAACCTCAGCTGGTCTTTGAAAGGACTTCAACAGACATAGATGAAAAAGTGAGGAAAGTAGAACATATTCCAGAGACAGTTTTTGAAAAAGTGATATGAGTTCAGACAATGAGAAGTAGTTCATGACAGAATCATTATAGTAGTATCAACAGGAAAAGGAGAAGATAAGGCTACAAATGTATGTTGGAGCCACCCTAGGGAAAGTCTTGAATGCCAAATAAAAGTAACTTAGGATTGGTTTGGCAATAAAAAAGTATTACCAATTATATCAGTAACACTACAAAATCCTAATATGGACTTTGGACTAACAGCAACAACAACAAAAAAAATTTCAGTAATGTTCAGCTATAGTTTCATCTTGTGTTTTTCATTCGATTCAGATTATGTAAAATTAATAACTTATTCATACTAATCAGAATGTTAAGTTACCCAGAAAGCAAATTGCCACTTTGGAGAATATGAATTTGCTGTACATTAAATTATGTATGCTTATTCTTTGAATAGTAAACATGATTTTTTTGCCTAATGAAAAACAATGTTATACAAGAACATGAATATGAATTTTTGTACATATTTATATATATATGCCTATGTATTCTTATAGTTATGATCATATGTATATTATGTTTCTGATTATTGGCAAACTCTAGCAAAACTGGAAAAACTAGAAAAACTCTAGAAAAACTGCACAATCCTACAAATTAAAAGTATAAAATGAGATATTGTTATTTTGACCAGTCATGAAAAAAGTGAGTGTTCCTGAAAAGTGGGTGGTTTTGATGCTGCTCTATAGAGAAACATATTGTGGAATCCCATGCTTCTTCTTAATGGGCAATAATTTTAGGTTGGCAGAAATTGCACATTCCCTTCTGAAGCTGGCACCTTATGACACCCAGACAATGGAAAGCCGGGGGCTTCGACGATATATTATGGAAATGCTGCCAATCACTGATTGGACTGCTGAAGCAGTGAGACCTGCTCTTATCCTCATCTTAAAGAGATTGGATCGTATGTTTAATAAAATTCACAAGATGCCTACTTTGAGGTGAGCAGGTATAATGGAAACAAATATTTAAGTCTGTCTCTAGTGTTACAAGCATTGATGTTCAACCATGTCATTTTATTGATGTTGATGTACTGCAATGTATTGAAACAATGAGTCAAATGTAATATTGCTAGTATTATATCATATAGTGTTATTTCTACAATTGCCTTAGGTGATAGGTTCTCAGTTACAATGATGGGGAGAAATTTCTTAAAGAAGCAAAAGTGGTAATCTTGAAATCTACTTTCTCAGCATCTCCTGAGCAATTTATGGTTTTAGGAGTAACCTGAGGCTCTGAGAATTTAAATCATTCACATAGGCAGGATATCTCAGAGACAGAGCTTGAACTCAAATCATTTTGACTCCAAGGTCATCTTTCTCTCCCAAACACTACACTGCCCTACATACGGTATAATATGAATACTAAGTATAATATTTTTAAAAATCAATTATGATACAAATAAGAATAAAGTTCCATGAGATCAGATAAGGAAAGGATCACTGCAAATTGGGAAGATCACTTCCAGTAGTGAGGAATATTTGCCCTTTATAAGAGCTCTCCAAGCAAATTTAGTAAAAGTATTGAACGTGTTACACCAAATAATAGTAAAAGGTGTCCCAAAAGTCTTAGTGCAGTTATAAGCTTGTAAAATAATACATGAAGACAAGTTTACCCTCAGAAATGGTAATAAATACTTTGTCCTTTGAAAAATTAGTTCCTTTTCTGGAACTAATGTCTCTTCTACAAACCCAATTGGAAAGCTAATTCTTCTGAATAATCCTATGCCCTCAAGTGCTGAGAGTTCATTTAATCAAGTAATGCATCAATCAGGTCTGGCAAGCCAGGGTCATGATTAGCACAGAAATCATCCTGCTGATTTGGAAAAGCTTAATTTAATTTAGCGGATGCATTTCTCCTCCTTTCCAATTAAACAAAGTCTTGCTCAAAATTTAGTGATTTTTTTCATGTTCCTCCCATTCTTAAGAATTACTCCAATTCAAGCTGAGTCACTCCTTTATTTAGGTAAATTTTAGGATATTCTGCATTTTCAGAAGAAAATAACAAAAAATGTTCCTAGTCATTGTTGGCAACATCAATTTGTACATTTTCTTTACCTACTATACTCCTTCCTATCTCACTTTTTTGATCCTCACACCTTACTTATTGGAGCAGATAGACTAGAATTGGTCTGTTTCATAAAACCAATAATACCAATTCTTAAATCACTTCCTGGGTTTTTCCCCTCTAGGGGTTCTGTTAACCCACTGTTTTCTTAGCTTCCCCTCAGGACTTGTAAGAGATGAAATTGACTGTGTTGGGTTTGTGGGTCCCTAGAATGCTTTGGCTTTCACAGATGTCAGTAGACATTTCCATTCAAGTCAGGCAGCCAAATGATGCTCTGATCATTTAACGAAGAAAAGACAAGTCATGTAACCCCACTTCATGGACACCCCTGAAATTGATGTTGGCTTTAGCAAAGCCAAAATCCATTTATTTTACTAGTGTCAAAGTAAAAAATGCAAAGACTAAATTCTCAGTTCTGGGGCACCATGAAGACTGGGCTTAACAAAACCAAACAAACCCAAAAAACCTGAATGAAGAAGTCAGTTTGTGTAACTGACACCTTCCCATTCAGTCTAAGCAACCCCCATCTTCTCCAAAATTATTTTTAGGAAGGCCAAAAAAGAATAGTTCTCAAGTTAACCGCCTTTGAATATGATCTTCATTATAGCAGAAGCTAATAAATGCCCAAATACATAATCCCCTGATGTTTTATTGGCATCTATTCACATGCCATCTGACAAGACTAGTTCAGAAATATACATTCAGATGGTTCCCCTACAATGACTCACTCTATGATGGGTTGTCCATAATGACATTCTTAGGACCCTCTTTTAGAACAAAATAGTAAGAACTTAATATGAAACCCATTCATCATCTTTGTTTTTTCTTCAATAGATTTTGTGTCTTTAGTCAAGTGAGGCAGGAGTGCCTCTGCTACGTTTCCAATATCTTCTTCCCCTCTCAGTGTGCTCTGTACTTTTGGAACAACATGGGTAAAATCCATCCCGTGTGATGCACTTTGTTGTCTCAGATACCCATCATGTCTTATAATGTCTCCTCCTCCCGTCAGAATCACTGTGTCACATTCACCTTGTCTCCAAGCATCTTAGAAAGAAGAACAAGCAGCTAATGGCACCTACTGTTGTATTCCAGGCGACAGGTTGAGTGGGAGCCTGCCAGCAATTTGATTGAAGGGGTTTGTTTGACACTTCAGAGGCAGCCAATCATATCCTTCCTGCCTCACCTTAGGTCTCTGATCAATGTCTGTGTCAATCTGGTGAGTAGCCAAGTGGCAATCTTATGAAACTTTATTAAACTTCACTCTGCTATTGACTTCTTTGGACTGAAGATTACAGATCAATCACTTTGCCCACCCCTGCCCATCCATGTAAGCAGACTGCTCAGGTGACACTGTAAATGATGAGGTCCATTTTCAGAGTAGTGCATGGGGAGATGCTGGGACTGATCCCTGTGGTAATGGGTTTCAGGTATGTTGCTTCCCACGCACTACTTTGAACTTCTGCCTCAGTATGTTGAGCTGAGAGTTGAGGGCTGCGAGTTGGAGAGTGGGGTGGTGGAGACCGCACAACTGGCTAATATTAGTATCAGAAGGGATACTTCAAATCCCCAGAGAAATATTTTTGGGGAGAAAAGTACAAAATGGCACTGTGAGTTGGCCAGGCTAAGATATATATGAATGAAACCAATTAATCTACCACTTAAATAATATCAAGAGTCTGGTCCTGAGGTTTTGTGCAATGTGTAGATGCCATGTTAGAGCATTTCATCAGATAAAAGCACATTAGATTAGCTTGTTGCTTAATTTGTAGAGTAATCAGTTCTGTATCACTAGAATGCCTGATGCAAATAGATCAGTTGCCATTATCATCGTCATCAGCACATTCACCACAAAATATATTTTGAATAGTTTTTAATGAAGGAGTAAGTATGTTCAATCTCTTCATTATGAATAATGAGATAGCTTTACAGTTCATATCTCATTGTATATTTAGTTGGATCTAAACATTGTACAATACTCAAGATGTGACTGAATGGAGTAAATGGACCAGACTCCAGATATTACACACTATAAGAAGAAAATAAGAGAAAATATTAAAAGCAAAATGTCCAACCTTGTGATTATATTTTTCCAATGAATTTAACCCTTCAACTGTAACTGCATGAAAATGCAATTGCCAAGGCTGGTCATGTGCTCTGTTTGTATTTCAGGTGATGGGAGTAGTAGGACCTTCCAGTGTTGCTGATGGATTACCCCTTCTTCATCTCAGCCCTTATCTCTCACCACCTCTGCCCTTCAGCACAGCTGTTGTCCGGCTTGTAGCATTGCAGATACAGGTGTGACTGCCTGGCCTGTTGTCAGGCTCATTAATTTTTTAGTTGAGACACCAGATCATGGGTGCTCTCTTTTTTTTGCTGCAAAGGCTGGGCAAAATCTGTGGAAAAAAATACATTATTTAAACACTATTAACCTTACGTAAGCTTAAAGCATCAGCCCTAAGCTTAGCCCTCACTTGTATTTCTTTCATTCTCCCGAAGAAACAAAAACAGCTGAATCATTTGGACCTGTAAACACTACAGAAATCCTTTCCAGTACATAGACATCACAGAAAAAGAAAATATCACTCACAGATAATCAACTCACAGTATTTGCTTTTTATTTTTTTAAAGCTCATTGCTGCACTAAATATTTAAAGTCTGACAAAAAGAATCAAAGATAATTACAAAATAAATCTTTTTGAGATGATCACAGACTTTGAATATTTTAATTTTCTTAATTTTGTCAATTGATTATCTGTGTGTGATTGGGATTTTTATATATTTATTTTATCTCTGCCAGAATGGCAAGCTCCTTAGCTTGTCTGCATTTCATTCAATTACAGAGAGATCAAAGTCATTAAAAATACTGTGTCCCAAAGAAGTGCACAACCAATAGCTGATGAACCAATGTGAAGGGGGTGACATCCTTCAACCAACCAGCAACCAACAGCTTAGAACAGTCACCAGATCATGTATAAACTGTAGAGGAGAGTTTAAACACAAAACTGTAATTGTCACTTAGAACAAGATAAATTTTCTTAAAATGATGTGGTTTCAATTACCAGTGTAAAGATATTATCTATTTCTTCCCATGTTGCTTAGCTCTTTCTGACTTGAAGAGTGCCCTGCTCAGGGGTAAGAGGATTTTTTAGTCAGACCTGACTGAATGACTCTCAAGTGGCAAGTTTTCATTCTCTTTCTCCTCATTTACCTCTAAAATAGAGGGCATTGGTGGGGAGAGATGGAAAAGTAAGGGGGAAATTAATTTAATTTCCATGAATATTGTTTTCCATGCCATTTCCAAAATTATATCCCTTGCCACTCTCTTTTTAGTAATATTAATACTTATTCTGGCAAATGCATGGTCAGATTTCAATTTTGAGTGAATCCAGTGTTTCCATAGACCACAACCATACTCATAATTTACAGGAGCAAAAGAGAAATCACCGCCTATGTTGTGTTGTGAAAAAGAGGGGGTGGAAGTCAATTAATATCTCTTTTTTTTTTATTATTACTGCACAGGCTTTAAAAGAAGATTTCCCCTTAAGCCATGTGATCTCCCCATTCACCAATCAGGAGAGAAGGGAAGGGATGCTTTTAAATCTGCTCATCCCATTTGTGCTCACAGTAGGATCTGGAAGCAAAGGTCTGATTAATTTAATGAAAGGAAATACATTGTTGTTGTTGTTTTTATTGTTGTAATTGGTGTTGTCTTCCTAAATGACCAAAGTGTTTCTTCTAAGGCTTTCACTGGAGGTTGCCTGAGGGATTTAACCAAAGATACCTTAGAAAGTATTCCCTTTCTTTTCAGTAGAGTCAATATGGAACAACAGTTTCTCCGCTTCATTTTTTGGATGAGATTTTTCCCTTTGGAAATGATTCACTACAGCAAAAAGTTAGGAGGATATGGTTAAACTTAATTAGCATTGACTGAAGATTTGTATCAATATGGGAAAGGCATTTGGAGGGTGAGGTTTTTCTGGGGAAGAGGCAGAATTGATGTTTTTACTATCAAGGAGTTGATTTAAAACCTGGCAATTGTCACATAATCATTTTGCATTCTCTTTCTCTCTCTCTCTTTCTCTCTCCTCCTTCCATTTCTTATGGGGATTTACCCTTATTGGGGAAAAATTAATCTCAAATGTAGGGGAAACAGTCATTGAGTATATTAAAGGAGAACACAGGTAATTTCTCTGAGACCATTGAGTCTTTCATGTTCTGCTATGAAAAAACATGTTGGGCTACCAATAACGCTGTTTTTGTCCATAGGAGAAGCTGTGCCTCAGAACCTTATGAGCTGGAGGTTAAGTCCTCAATTATAGATGTTGCAATTTGAAATTGGAAACAGGGCTGAATTTTACTGTATGTAATGAAGGGGGGAGGAAGCATGCATTTTAATTCTTTTCTTTCCATTCACTCTCCCATCCCAAATTCTGCCCCTTTCAGATAGCCCATGGTTAGAGCAGCCTGAGGTCCTTCTGCTGCTCCAGACGGTTATCAATATCCTCCTACCTCCTCGAATCATTAGCACATCTCGCAGCAAGAACTTCATGCTTGAGAGTTCCCCAGCCCACTGCTCCACTCCTGGAGATGCTGGGAAGGATTTGCGCAGAGAAGGTCTGGCTGAGTCTACCAGCCAGGCTGCATATTTAGGTGAGTAAGAATCTTAACAATAGCAAAAAGAGAGTTGGCAATTGGTAAACAATACTAAAAAATGAAAATGAAACTTGTCCATAATCCATAGTTTTTTAAATATTTTTGGCTCAATTACTGTCTATGAAAGTATCTTCAATGATGTAAAAGCTAGCTTGCTTGGTTTTTAAAATTTCATTTAGAAAAGTAGGAAAGAATCTTCACCCATCTACCCACCATCCCTGAGCAATGACTCACAAATGAGAGTTAGCTATGGTTTGAATAATATGAAATCTCAACCTAATCTAGAATATTGTTTGTTATTAGCTGATTAGTCTGCCTCTCAAAACTCTATGTCTCCTTATAGTCCAATACAACCCTTCCCTTTAAGGAAGCCAAGTTGCCTGATGTCCCCCCACTTATGTCATGCTATTTCTCAACTTTTCTACTTTCTATAATGTTAATAATAATATACATAGTAGTGAAAAGCCACTATTATGGCCTCATGAAGTGAGGTCCATGATCAAAGTGATGGCTAAATAACGCAATAATATATGGAGGCAAAAAATGAGAACTGGAAGTCAGGAAGTAATGGCAGGGGGGAAGAAGTCTTAAGAAGAATATAGTGCAATAGACAAGGCTACTGCATCCCCAATACTTTTGTCATTTCCTAAGACAAAATTTGGTGGAGATAAGGGAGTTTAGTGAAAGGATTAGAAAATTTGTGCTTGGAGCAGTTGAGTAGGCAGGGCTACAATGTAAGGAGTATTTATGGTGAGTACACTTGGGGAAAGAATATATTTGGCCACCCATGCTCATGGACTCCTGATTAAACCATGCTACCTTCAGATAATGGATACAAGGTGAAAATTGAAACAAATATTTTCTTGAATGTGGTCAATGTAATAGATTTGCTTTACTATGTTTCTTGCAGGGATGGAAAGAGAATAGGAAATGGAGAGGATATTTATTTTTAATTGAAAAAAAAACATTTTTTAAAAAGAACATATTTGTAATTGACAATTAAGCAGAAGGTAGGTGTAATTAGTCAAAACTAAACAGTATGGTGACTCATATGTGACTCAGAATTGGAGGCGAAAACCCCCAGTTTTCAAGTGAGTTGGATTTTGATTTGGTAAAGGAAGGAATAAGGAAGTAAACATAGGATTTTACTGTCTTAGTGGCAATTTTTGCAAATAACACTACAAGTGAAAGCTCATCTTGACAATCAAAGTGAGGTCTTTTCTATACTTCAATTTAGAGATAGGCTAAATAAAAACTAATCTCAGAACTGACTAAAGTGATTGCCTCAGAAAAAGTTGTTGCATAAGTAAAAGCCACAAGGAATCAAGTATAGGAAATGCTTCATTTTTGTCATTTTTAACAGTCATAACCATTTATTAAGCACCAATTATCTGTAAGATAACAGGGGTATGAAGATAAAAAATAAAAAATCTCTATTCTGAAGGATCTTTTTAAAATTAATTCTCAAATATTTTAATATCCCCAACACAATACAGAGCCTTGTACATAGTTGGTGCTCAATAAATGTTTCTTCACTGATTGATTAAATAGCAACAGTCAAGTCTTTATTAAGTGTTTCTATGTGCCAGGCACTGTGATAAGCAAAAAGTAAGTACCTACCCTCAAGAAAATAACATTCTTTTTTTGCTTATTTGTTTGTTGTTTATTCATTCATATAGTTATTTATTTAATAGTATTTTACTTTTCCATATACATGTAAAGATAGTTTTCAACATTCACCTTTACAAAACCTTATTCCAAATTTTTCTCCCTCTCTTCTTCCCTCTCTCTTCCCCAAGAGAGCAAGTAATCCAATATAGATTAAACATGTGCAATTCTTCTAAAATATATTTCCATATATGTCATGCTGCATGAGAAAAATCAGACCAAAAGGAAAACACATGAGAAAGAAAAAAAAAAAAAGGTAAAAGTACTATGCTTTGATCCACATTCAGTGGATCTGAATTGCATCCCAAATCTATTGGAATTGCCCTGAATTATCACATTGTTAAAAAGAGTCAAGTCCATCACAGTTGATCATCACATAATATTGTTACTTGTACAATGTTCTATTGATTCTGCTCACTTCATTCAGCATCAGTTCATGCAAGTCTCTCTAGGCTTTTCTGAAATCAGCCTGTTCATCATTTCTTATAGAACAAATTACATTCATACAATAACTTATTCAGCCACTCCCTAACTCAGGGCATCACTCAATTTCTAGCTCCTTGCCACTACAAAAAAGAACTGTATAATATTTTTTTGCAATATGAGTCCTTTTTCCCTCTTTGGTGAGAATGTTCGATCAAAGAGTATGCATAATTTTATAGCCTTT
The DNA here is from genome assembly GCF_048593235.1 of Sminthopsis crassicaudata. Taxonomy (NCBI): domain Eukaryota; kingdom Metazoa; phylum Chordata; class Mammalia; order Dasyuromorphia; family Dasyuridae; genus Sminthopsis; species Sminthopsis crassicaudata. Next base: position 73,400,179 of record NC_133619.1, on the reverse strand, counting down.
TGGGCATAGTTCCAGATTGCTCTCCAGAATGGTTAGACCATTTCATAGTTCCACCAACAATGTATCATTGTCCCAGTTTTTCACATCCCCTCCAGCATTTGTCATTATTTTTTCCTGTCATCTTAGTCAATCTGAGAGATGTAAAGTGATACCTCAAAGTTGTCTTGATTTGCATTAAGGGATTTACATTCTAGTGGGGAAAGACAGACAATACATAAAAGGGATCTGAAAAGAAGGGGAAGAAGGCATAGTAGCAAGTCTAAAGAATGAAAGAGCTGGTCTGGGCCCTTCCTTGGAATGGAGATCCTGAGAGGAGTTCACCAGTGGGGAAAGAAGAGCTTCAGGACAGATGGAGAAGGTAGATGACACACAGTGGCATAGTCCAGAAAGTAAAATATGACTAATCTGGACACTTTCTCAAAATGAAGATTCCAGGAGGAATTCATACATTTTGCTTTGGAGATCAATGGTAATATTACTATTTGTTATAAGCTAGTCCACAAATTTCAGATAATAAAAGATTATAAATCATGCTTTGAAAAATTCCCTTTTGTTCTTTCCTTAAGTTACTTTCCCTCTAGGTCTTACAAAATTTTGACTAACTTACAAAATTTTGACTAAATGTGTGCTAGAAGAGTGTTTGGGCTGTCAGCATAAATGTTAGAATCTAGTTCTCCAACTTGTTACATTTACAAAAGGCTTAACCACTCATAAAAGAGGGAGGAAAAAAATCTCTCTGAAGTCTCTGACTTTGAAATACTCACAAATTTTGATAACTGAGTGTGGTACCTATAATCTCTTTCTTGTCCCAATAGCAATACTAAATAATCATGCCATTTTTTGGTTTTCCCAACCTCTAGCTCTGAAGGTGATTCTTGTTTGCTTTGAGAGACAGCTTGGTAGTCAATGGTATTGGCTGAGTCTACAAGTCAAAGAGATGGCACTAAGAAAGGTGGGAGGGTTGGCTCTGTGGGACTTCCTTGACTTCATCGTTCGAACTCGGATTCCCATCTTTGTTCTTCTGAGGCCCTTTATTCAGTGTAAGGTGGGTATTTTTCTTCTGAAGTTGATGAGTTTATCAAATACTGCCTGACAGTTGATTATTCAATCTCTATAGAAAAAAAAATGTTACTAAACTTTTGCACTTGAATAAATACAGGTTTTGTATTATCTATCCTAAAGGCCAACTAATAGAGACTCAGGAAACACTTAAGGAATTATAATTATAGATCTGACTTTTCTCCACAAATTATCCATTATCACAGAGTCTGTAGGTCTCCAGCAGATCCCAAATGCCAAAAAGAAAAAGCTGGACTGAATGGTACTATCCAAGGAAAGTTATGGACGTAGGATCAAATCCCAGATATGCCATTTGCTACCTCTGACACTTTGAGCAAATTCCTTCCCCCATTTGGGACTGTGTTTTCTCACCTACAAAATGAAAAGTTAAATGACTAGCAATGTCCATCCAAGAGATAAAGGTGAGACTGGAACTTGAGACTTCTGATTCCTTGGATAAGACTCTTATCCACCCTAATAAGGAGTCTTAACCATTTTTTTATCTCATGGATCCTTTTGGCAGTCTGGAAAAATCTAAATTTTTTTCTGAATTTTTCTGAATAATATTTTTAAATGCATAATATAATATATGGAATTACAAAGGAAACTAATTACATTGATATACAGTTATCAAAATATTTTAAAGAAAAAACACAATCATAGACTTCAGTGTATAGATTAGATTTGTACTCAAGAACTGAATATAAATCCTGTATTACTATATATATATGATTACTGCCACATCATTTAGCCTCTATAAACTTCAGTTTCCTCAGTTATAAAATGGGTTAATAACAGCAATCTACATCCCAGTTTGATGTAAAGGCCAAATGAGATGTTTTGTAAATCTTAAAGCACTACATAAATGTGAGCTAGTATTAGTACATAATTACCCTATTTTAAAATATTTATAACTTGAAAACGCTTAGTAATAACTCATTTCCCCATTCACCCCATGTACAATTTTCCTGGAACAATCATTCAGTATTAGGAATGGAGGAGGAGATCCTGTTGCTTTTTTTCCCCCTTCAGCTTTTAGCTCAACCTGCTGAGAACCATGAGGAGCTATCTGCCCGACAACACATTGCTGACCAGCTAGAGAGGCGCTTCATCCCTAGGCCCTTGTGCAAAAGCTCTCTCATTACCGAATTCAACAGTGAACTTAAGATTCTAAAAGAAGCTGTACACAGTGGGTCAGGTAAGAATGCTTGATGAGAACTACTATATTTGGACATTCTTTGGTCTTTCCAAAACATCACTCCACCTAGATGATCTAATTCATCTGAAAATGTCTCTTTAGTTTCAATATATTTTAACATGTGTTAGAGATCTTCTATGTATCAGGCATTTCTTTTCAACAGAACAAAGAAATTTCTCACTCTAAAGTGTTCTAAGAATTCCCTCCATTCTTACCACCCCAGAACTGAACCCATATAAAACATTTTTTCCAATAGGAGACATCCATAACCTGTACATTTGGTCAGCAAATGACACATTTGTGTCTTCCTTGCTCAATATAACAATGGGATAAAGAAAAAAAAAAAAACTAAGAGATTTTAATCATGGCTTGGTGACTTAATAATCTTACTGCTTACTGTTGAGATCTTTGCTTTAAAATTAAAGAAATCAACATAGGTTTGGGAGATATTAAAATTAATTTTCTGGGGAGAAAAGTAGAAGTTATTCTTGAATTTTGTATTTTTTTAACGTGAGATACTTTGGACAGATTTTGTCAAGGCATATAAGGTGAACATTGGTGAGTTGGCTGCACCAATATCCTATCTATCAACCAGAGAAAAAGAAATACAATCTGTCAAGAAAGCAACATGAAAGCATTTTCTAGATAATATTTTAGGTAACCTGTGTCAACTTCACTTTATACATTTGTGAGCACATTTCATCCAAAATTGATTATTCTTGATATTTCCATTCATTTTTCTTACTTACATTTTTCTTACTCAGTCCCACTTACTTTTTTTTCTATTTAGGGACCTTAATGCATTGTTTACCTTTCCTAAGTAACACTCTTGAGTAGAGAAAATCTTTGGAGCTTATATTATGTTTTATTTTGTTTTGAGCATTTCTAAATATGATTTTTTAAATTTATTTTCCATCCTTTCATAGCCTATCAAGGGAAGACATCTATTAGCACAGTGGGCACCTCTACTTCTGCTTACCGCTTGAGCCTGGCTACCATGTCCCGCTCCAATACTGGCACTGGCACTGTTTGGGAGCAGGACAGTGAGCCCTCCCAGCAAGCTTCACAAGATACCCTGAGTCGTACTGATGAGGAGGATGAAGAAAGTAAGCAGCATGGAAAAATTTGGAAAATGGGATTTTCAAGCTAAATAATGAAAGCCAAGAGGGAATTTATTAACCTTTGTCTATTTCCCAGCTCCTCTTTCTGTGGTTTCATCAGGAAAACTTTCATAATTCTTCCAACACAAGTAATCAACATATAATAACCCTATTAATCCCATCATTCTTGAGCTGTTCCAAGTAATTAAAGTTCAATTTTTATGATAATTGTCCAGGGATACTATATATAAAATAAGTGTACAGATAGGTCTCAAACTGCAGTGTTGCTCACATTCAACCTGTTCCACCAACCATAAGTTTTTTGTCCAAAAAACAAAAATAATAAAATTAAACAATTTGTATTGCACTTTCTTTCCTGAGACACTAATATGGTGAATGTACACTAAACTTGGGGATCAAGCACCCTAGGTTTGAGTCCTCTTCCTTATACTAACTAGCTACATAGGATTGGCCAATTTAATTAACTTGCAGGAGCCTTAGTTTCCTTATATATAAAATAAAATTATTGGTATATACACTGTGTAACTCACAAATGACATGAGGAAAGAACTTTTTAAGTCATAAAATGTATATATAGCTATTATTTTCAAATGCAGGAACCCTTCCAAAACCACCAAAATAACCCCAAAGTAGGCAAAGGAAACAAGATGATGGAACCAGGGGACTGGACAGTAATCCCTAAATTACTGGAGCTAACAATACTGGTTATGACATAAGAGACCAGCAAAGAATTAGGGGAGTAAAACCTTAAAGTGGGAAACAGTGCTTTAAACAAGGACCTGAACTATGAAAGTGTCCTTCTTTAGGGATCATAAATCCAGTATAATGAAATAGATTGATATATTTCATATATATCTAGGAGGAAAATGTGGAAGATAAATATTTAACAATTGACCTAAAATAATGTATACATGAGAAACTTTAAAGTATAGTCTTTATCATTTAACATTTTTTTTCTAATATTTACGTAAGCCTAGAATCTAGACTTAAAAGAATCTGGACAAAACAATAAATCTAAGGTCTGATGTGTAGTTTTGCCCAAAATGTAAACATTCACATCGAAAATTTAACAATTAGTTCTCTTGAGCCTTTTTGAACTTTCTTCATGATTCCCCTTAGGCCTGAGGATATATTGTATAGGCCATTATATGACGCTCAGTGTAAAAGTTCGTACCTAGAAATTTCATTAAAACAAAGTACCAAGAACAGAATATAGAACATTTCCAAAAAGAAAAGGCCTTTTTAAGGATTTCATTTAAATTAAAAAAGCATCATCTACCAATGTAGGTCAGCTGTTGCTCTGTAACTCATGAACTTAGAGTTTCCTGGAAAGTGAGGGGTTAAGTCACTTGCCCACAATGGCAACCAGTATGTCTCAGGGGCAGATTGAGCCCAGATCTTCCCAACCTCCTCTTTATTGACTATGCCATTATGACTCGTGAATTTAGTAAAAACTTTTAAAGATGGGGATTCTAGATTAAATTTTGAGTAACAAATATGAATCAAAAAATTCTGATAGGAAAATGTGTAGTGTTAAAATCCATATTTAGTTGCATTTAGAAACCCAGTAATAATTTTAAACCCCCCCAAAGGTATAATTTTAATGTTATACTAAATCAAATCTGTGGGTGCATTTGTTTCTGAAGTACTTAAGCAACTGGTTTATAGACTGATGAGAATTCCTCATGGAAAAACACCTAGAACTCTAACAAAAAATCCTGTTATTGTCATTGTGACAAGGAGATGTGGCTCTCAAAGGCACATATAGGCAGAACAGTTTGCCCTGTGACCTTCCTGTTGGAAACAGCCAAATCACACATCTGTTGATTGCACTAGCATGTCTGCCAGTAATTTCAATAAGTTAGATAATGAATGGAAAGTAGATATATCACTCTATGGTGGTGAGAATGAAAATGAAATGAGTGCAAGAGACCAGTCAAATGTAATGATGCAATTGCACACTTGTAGCCTGTTTGGTACCTAAAAGTGTTCACCAGTGATGCTACTTCACATACACACACACACACACACACACACACACACACACACACACACACACACACACATCTTGAGCAAGATACAGAATATTAGGTAATGATGTAAGCTTGAGTTTAGTCTAGTGTGAAGTATTTTTCTGAACTATTCACTCCTGAAGCCCAGAAGCATTACTGTGCAGTAACAATAATTTTACTTAAATCCAAGAAATAGAATTTATAAGTAGATGCTAATTTTTGAGATGGGGTTGTTATTAGAAATTTAAGAATGGCAGGAAAAATAGTGTTACATTCTGATACTTTTTGTGAACAACTGAAAAGTCATCCCAGATTCTTTGTAATAATATCAATTCTTCCTGCTAAATGTGAGGTCTTTCTCCCACCAGGAAAGAAATTGGGGTAAAAGAAGGATGGAAGTAATAGTAATAGAAGCCAAAAGTTAACATGTGAGCAGAGAATTGGGGAAAAGTAGTTTGTTAGAATGCTTTTCTCCCAGGATGGTGATAAACTCCAGCTATAACTGTTCTCTACAGGGCTGGCCCTACCCTGCCCTTATCAAGACATCATACTTGTGGGGCGGGGTGGGATTTGAGAAGTACAAATGACTGAGTGAGAATCAAGTGAGATGATATCAATAAGCAAATAATTGTTGACTACCTATTCTGACTCCCTATTAACAGGAATCAGACAAAACATATACAGAACATAGAATTATGAATAAGATATAAACTTATGGAAAGGAAATTACACAGAAGCTAACAATGTAAGACAATAATATGAGGACAACATAGAAAGTATCCAAAATACAACAGCCAAGGTGATGAAGAGAAGGCACCCAAGGTAGTGTAAGGTCATGAGACTATGCCATATAAAGAATGATTAAAAGAAATGGGCATGTTTAAAGTAAAGAAGGGAAGACTCATGTTAGCTGTCTTTAAGCATTTGAAATAAAATCATATGGAAGAGAAATGGAGCTTGTTTTGTTTGGTCCCTGAGTCAGAACCAATAGCAATGGCTACAAGTTGCAAAGTAGCTAAAATAAACTTGAAGTCAAGAAAAACTTTGTAACAACTAGAGTTGCTTAGAGTGGAATGGATTGCTTCAACAGATTGTGAATTTCCACCTTTTAGAGGTCTTCATAAAGCAGAGAGTGGATTACGGCTACTTGTTGGACACGTTATAGAGTTCCTTTCTTACAGGGGTTGGCCTCTGAGGTTCCTTGAAATATAGGATTAATTGCCAAGTGAATAATATAAACCATGAGCACTATGTTAGTTTTTTTTTTTAAACTTTTTGTTCTCAGGACCCTTTTACATTCTTTTTTAAAATGTTATTTATCAGGACAGCTAGGTGACAGTGAGTAAAACACCAGCCCTGAAGTCAGAAGGCCTGGAGTTCAAATCTGTTCTCAAACACTTAATACTTCCTAGCTGTGTGACCCTGGGCAAGTCATTTAACCCCAATTGCCTCAGCAAAAAAAAAAAAATTATATATATATAAAATTTATTTTTAACATTCTTTTGAAATTTTGAGTCCCAAATACTCTCCCTCCCTTTCATACCTTATCCACTGAAAACAAAGAAATTGATATCAATTAATTTATGCACATGAAATAATATAAAATATATTTCCATATTAACTATAGACTCCCCCCTTCAAAAAAAAAAAAAGGCAAAATAAATCAAGTGAGAAATTTCATTTTGCAGTCAGAGTTCACCAGTTCTTTCTCTGTAGGCAAATAGGATTTTTTTCAACATGAGTCCTTTGGAATTGTCTCAGACCATTGTATTCATCAGACTAACCAAATCTTTCACATTTGATCATCAGTGCAACATTTCTATAACTGTACACAGTGATGTGATTCTTCTCACTTCAGTTTGAATCAGGTTATATGATTCTTACCATATTTTTCTGAAACCACTTCCCCCATCAGTTCTTATAGTATAAAAGTATCCCATTACAGTTATATGCCACAACTTGTTCAGCCATTCCTCAGTTGATGAGAATCCCCTCAATTTCCAATTTTTTACCACCACAAAAAAGAGTTGTTATAAGCATTTTATATATGTAGGTTATTTTCCACTTTCTTTCATCTCTTTGGAATACGGTTCTAGTAGTAGCATTGCTGGATCAAGGGGTATGCACAATTTTATAGCCCTTTGGACATAGTTTCAAATTGATCTCCAGAATTGTTGAACCAATTCATGTCTCCACCAGCAGTGTACCTATTTTCCTCATCCCATCCAGGACTGGTCATTTCTGATAGATGTAACATTGTGCCTCACAGTTGTTTTAATTTGCATTATCAACTGAGGAATGACTTTTATTTTTATAAATTTGACTCAGTTCCCTTTATATTTTAGAAAATGAGACCTTTATCATAGAAATATTCTATAATGACTTTTTAACATTATTTCATTCTCTATGGAACCTTTTAGCAAAATATAATTTCCCTAATTTTCTTTTATGCTGAGATTTGTCTGAGATCATGGTTGCTACCTATTCCTTTTTTTTTTTTATTGAGCTAAAGAATAATAGACTTTATTTCAGTATTTGGTATATGTCTTTCTGTTTCAAATATGTACGCTTGTTGGGTTCTGTTTCTAACCCATTCTACTACCCCATTCTTATTCAAAATTATAATTATTAACTGTGTATTTCCTTCCATCTTATTTTCTTCTGTTTGTCTTCCCTTTCTCTCTTTCTACTTTGTCCTTCCTGTCAAAAGTCTGTTTTATTCCTGACCAATGACTCCTTTAATCTGCCCTCATTTTATCATTCCCCCCATATCTCTTGTCTCCTTCCCCTCTTATTCCTTATTTGTAAGAGAGATTTCTATTCCCAAGTGCATTTTTGTAAATATGGGTTATATGTGTATGTATTTTCTTCCATCTTTGAACCAACTCTGATAAGAATAAGTTTCGAGCATTATCTGCCATACATACACTCCATTTTCTCTTTCATTATAAGAACTCTTTCTTGAAATTTTTTTTATGTGATAAAAGTTTTCCCATTCTGCATCTTCCTGCCCCCTTCTTACAGGGTATCCCTCTTTCTTGGCCCTTCATTATTTGTGGAGGCATAGGGGAAAGTAATCATCATCATATAGACTCCTTCCAAATTCTATAATAAGAATTAAGTTCTTAAGAGTTACATGTATCATGTTCCCATATAGGGATATAAACAATATAACTTTATGGAGTTTCGTATGATTACTCTTTCTCATTTACTTTTTTATACTTCTCTTGAGTCTTGCATTTGAATGACAGATTTTTCTGTTCAGCTCTGATCTTTTCATCAGGAAGTCTTGAAAGTCCTTTATTTCACTAAATATCCTTTTTTTTTTCTCCTGAAGGATTATACTTAGTTGTGTTGAGTAGATTGTTCTTGGTTTTAATTCTAGCTCCTTTGCCTTCCCAAATAACATATTCCAAATTCTCCACTCTTTTAATGTTTGAGTTGTCAAACCTCATGTGATCCTGAATGTGACCACATATTTGGATAGTTTCTTCCTGACTGCTTGCAAATTTTTCTTATTGACTTGAGAGGTCTAGAATTTGGCTTAAAATATTCCTGGATATTTTTCTCTTTTAGGAGGTGTTTGTAGATTCTTTTTCTACTTTACTCTTTGGATCTAAGATCTCAGGGCAGTTTTTCTGATAACTTCGTGACATATGTTTTGGCTCCTTTTTTGATCAGATAGTCCAATAATTCTTAAATTATCACTCTTTTATATATTGTCCAGATCAGTTGGGTTTTTTTTCAATGAGATGTTTCACTTTGTCTTCTATTTTCTCCATTCTTTTGACTCTGTTTTATTGTTTCTTGGTGTCTTTTAGAGTCATTAGCTCTCATTGGTTCAATTCCAATTTTTAAAGAATAATTTTCTTCAGTGAAATTATGTATCTCTTCTTCCATTTCAGCAATTTTGTTTTATAAGATGTTATTTTCTTCAGTGTTTCTTGTACCTCTTTTACTAAGGTGTTTTCAAAATTTTATTGCATCACTCTCATTTATTTTGCCAGTTTTTTCCTATCTTTTTTTTTATCTCTTTCTTTAATGTCATGAATCCAACTAGCAGTTTTCTTTGAGACTTTGTTTATATCTGTTTTCACACTATTGCCACCTTCTAAGTTTATGTCTTGGTTTCTGCTACTATATTAGATTTTTTTATAATCAAGGTTTTTTATGGTTTGTTCATTTTTCCAGGCTATTTCTTGACTTTGAACTTTTTGTTAAAGTTGGGCTCTGCTCAACTCAGAGTGAGGAGATACTATGCCAAGTTTCAGTCATTTTTTGTTCTGTTATTTTCAGTTAGTGCTGGGGGTCTGCAAATTTTTGGTACTTACTAAGTGGGTATGATCCAGGGAGAAGTATGGTCACTGTTGTTATGATTTACTCAAGAAGGGCCACTGCTTCCCTCTTGCTGCAAGTGCTGGTGCTCATCTTGACCCTAAAACTATAAACAGGGTCCCTTCTCCTTTTGACCAATCACAAGCATTCTTCTCACCTCTGGAACTATATATAGACAACAAAATTGCCAATCAGCAACATCCATACCCAGTGCTATCAAAATCTCTTTCTGACCAGTTGCCTGGTTCCGAAAGCTACTGCTGCTGCTGTAGAGCTGCCTCAAAGCCCAAGCCTTGCTGGTACTCTTGCCTTCCTCAAGGCTGGCCCCCATTCAAGTATCATAGACACTAAATTCTTCCTGGCTGTGTGACCCTGGGCAAGTGGCTTAATCCCAATTGCCTCAGGGGGAAAAAAAGACAACTATTAACGATAGCCTTATGCAATTCATTTCAATAAAGGATTCCCCTAAATATCTTAGGAAAATATAAAAGATATAAAACCTTATAGTTCCTTAGTTTTCAGATTTCCAACTGACTTCCAGGTAAATCATGAAAACCATGCAAGAAATTGGCAGAGGCTATGAATTATTTTGCAGTATGGAAGATGAGAAAATGGAACAATATTGGATCTTTTGATTAAAAAAAAAAAAAAAAAAAAAAAAAAAAAAAAGCTTTAGGAGGTATAGTGGATAAGGTGTTGAATCTAGAGTCAGAAAGACCTGAGTTCAGATACTACCTCAGATACTAGTGGTAGGACCCTGAGCGAACTTAACTGCCCTGTGATCTTAAGATGAGGAAACTGATCTGTAAAATGACAATTAGAATAGCATCGACCTCCCAGGATAATTATGAGGAGAAAATAAGATAACACTTTTAAAGCACGTTGCAAACCTTAAGGTACTATATAAGTGCTAGCTTTAGTCATTAATTTGTCAATGAAGAGATTATGAATGAATAGTTCCTTCAAGTGAGTATTTGATTTGGAGGTTTTCCATAGAAGTTTTGATATTAATTTTGTCACTTTTTCTGACCTCATTTCTCTCTTTGTCCTTTTTAGATGACTCGGTGAGCATGCCCAGTGTGGTAAGTGAACAAGAAGCTTACCTCATGAGCGCCATTGGAAGGCGACGATTCTCAAGTCATGTCTCCAGCATGTCTGCACCTCAGGCTGAGGTGGGCATGTTGCCCAGTCAGAGGTAAAAAAGCCCATTATTTTTTATATTCCCTTTTTTAAGCCTAAAGTAGGAATTCTAAAATGATCCAAAACTTGATACTATGAACTTCAATCAAAAACTTCAAATGGCTCCCTATTAATTTTTAAGATAAACTCCTTGCCCAGGTATTTAAAACTAACCATGATATCACCTTTTCTAGCCTCTTACATGTTAATTCCCTCTAGATACAATAAAATTTAATATATTTCAGTGCCTTTGCACTGACTAAATTCCCTTCACCCTTCTCCCTGGAATGCTTTGCTTCCCACCACTCCAGCTGCTAGTGCCTTTCCCTTTAATTTTAACATATCTGTTCTTTATGTACCTTATATATACCTATGTATGTGCATGTTATTTCCCTCATTAGGATGTAAGCTCCTTGAGGGCAGGGACTGTTGTCACTTTTTCTCTGTATCCCTAGTGCTTAGGACAGTGCCTGGCACATAGTAAGGGCTTAATAAATGCTTGTTGATTGATTGGTCTGCTCAGCTCAAAAGAAAAAAAGAAAAGGAGAGAGTGCATGGGGATCTTAGTCTTATGTATTTAACAGGTATTTGCCACTTTAGTTTTACATATATACATATATATGTATATGTATATATACATATATATATGTATGTATATATATATGTATATATATATATACATCTCCCTCACTAGAACTCCACTCTAATAATATAGCAGTATTAAGTTCCAACAACCCCTTTGGGTTTAGTATTATTACAGTACTTTATCTATAATCCAGCTTCATTCAAAGTTATGCTAATTTTTAAAATGATTGATGTGATGTTTACTAGCATGATATGAGGGTGAATTTAAAGTTATGATTCTTCATAATGAGCATGCATTCATTTGCAACGTGGTTGTCTAAGATTTATAAATTTGAGTAGATATAAAGGCATCCTTCCTGCTCTGAGTATTGTCCTTTTATAGGGGTGGAGGTCAATTAAACTAGTATATCTCCTTATCCCAGGTTGATTGATGCAATCAATCTATCATTCCATCCCCCTTGGATCTGACAAGGGTATAAGAGTTAAGAGGTCTGATTGATTGTCTCAGTCATCTCCTTCCCTTACACCTGAAATAATTTTTCTATCAAACAGGCACCTGGCTATGTTTCTTGGTGAATGACCTTCTCTCATCTCTCTGTGATCCCTCAGTATCAGGGTTCATAAGAAGTGTAATGGCTGAGGACTTTCCTGGAATGATGAATTTGATCAAGTGTGTATCTTCTCTAGAAGGCACCTCTGTTCATTCTCTAGTATTGAATGAAACAAGAAAGGAATTTTGATGCTAAATAGATAAGGGACTTTGAGCAAAAGCTTTAACTTCCTTATCATTCTAGATACTCTATAAGATTCTGTCCATCTTTTTTAGTCTGTTCTTCAAGGTGATATTTAACATGATAGACTGTAGTAGGTAGAAGGTTCCAATCTGGCCTCTGACAGATACTGGCTGTGTAACCCTGGCAAATCACGTAAACTCTCAGGGTCTCGGGTCACAAACTCTGTAAAACTGAAAATTGCAATTAGAATATCCACCTGTCTCAGTGAAAGGAGTTTTCACAGCAAAGAGAGCTCCCTACACTGATGAAATCACTGGCCCAGATGAAAAACATTTCTTAAAAGTAGTTTCTTCCATGTTAATCAATAATAAGTGTGAATGAAAATAATAAAAATCCAAGCTCAGCTGAACAATTTAAAAATCTACTGCAGAACATTAACAGCCTTTAACATCAAAATATATATTATTTTGCCAAATCTTTCAAAGGAGTGGTCTAGAAATACTTAATTATACTCTGTTGTCCAGTTCTTTAACTCTGACCTTGTATTATACATATACAGAGTGAGAGAGAGGGAAGGAAGAAGGAAGAGAGAGATACAGATAATGATATAAATATTTGAAATAGAAAACAGAGCCATGGTAATTCAGATTTGTAAAAATTAGTTAAATTATCAAACTTCCCATAGTTTGGAATCTAATATTTTTAAGTTGTAAATGCATTTACCAAACCAATGAGAGATAGCATAGTGTAGTAGTAGTTAGAACACTGGACTGAAAATCAGGATCTAGATCACATCTCAGATAGTTATTTTCTGTGAGACCCTAAACAAATCACTTAATGTCTCTGGGCCTCAGATACTTTATCCTTAAAATGAGGAGATTAGATTCAGTGATTTATCTGTATGATCCCTTCAAGATTTAAACCTACCATTCTATGATCCTAGGAGATGACTTGGTGCAAAAAATGCTGGCTCCATAGAGTCAAGAAAACCTGATTGAAATCTGGCCTCAGATAATTACTAGCCATATGACCCTGGGTGTAGCCTCTGCCTCTTTTTCCTCAATTGTAAAATGGTGATAAGTATAAAGCCTCCTTCTCAGGGGTTTTATTTTATGAGTATTAAATGAGAAAAAATACATAAAGCATTTTGCAAATCAAGAAATGTTCTATAAATGCTAAGCAAAACATATAGAATTAAATTCATAAAATGAAGCCCAAGTTAATAAAGATTTTTAAGTAGCTAAAAACAAGAATAAGAGAAAATGAATAATCAGTTTTTTAAATGAAATAGCATCTATAAAATATTCCATACCTATAAAGCATCATATGGAAGTAAGTTATTAAAGATATCATTGAGAGGAAATGTGTTATTCTTTAAAAAAAACTAACAACATTTAATAAAATTTAATGTTTTACATTGTTTCATGTAAACAGGATAGGAAGTATGATGTGATAGCAAGAACTCTGAAGGGATCTGGAGTCAAAAATGCCCTTCTTTGCTCTTAAATGCCTAAAGTTTTACTTTCTGCATCTCTAAAACTAGAATGTAAAACTTAATGTCCTTTCTAGCTCAAGATTTATGATCTATGAACAAGTAATTATCACAGCTTTGGTAAAAGTTAACCAGATAAACTGATTATTTGTCATTTTCTACAAACAGTAAGGATGCAACTTCATTTTGTCCTTATGGGGATTAACCTTGGGACATAAAAACTAGTAATCTCCAATTTTGATTTTCCTAAGTATTTAAAAAAATTTTTTAAAAAGAAGGAGGAAGCCAATCAGAGAACTGGTTATGAACACAAAAAAAGACAAATCTGATATTCCAATAAATAATCTACTGGCATTTCCTTTTTTTGAACACCACCAATGAGTTATGCTTACCATAGAATAAACAGTGGGATGAAAGCCCTCAGAATAATATTTAAAATGCAAAGGTTTTAAAAAGAAAATAAGCATTCAACCATTTTCACTAAACATTTTTATGGAGATTTAAAATACGAATTTTCAACAGTTCTCAACAAATGCAAACATTTCCTTTTTCGCCTTCTGTAAGAAATTAGTTTTACACTTAGCGGTTAAAAAAAAAAGACAATATGTCAATATGTTGCATTGCCATCCATTTGAATAGATGGATAAACAGAATTGCAATCTAGACAGGCTGAAATTAGAGAATCTATATTTATTCATTCATTTCTATTGTATTTTTTTCATGGAAGAGAGAATGGAAATCAGGGTTTGGATTCCCGCCCCCCCTCGCATTTGTAGTGGTAGAGTGGTACCGTCTTTTTAGTGCAATTGTGCACTAAACTTTGAAATAAATACAGCTAGACTTCATAAATAATGGTAATTTATTTCAGCACAATCAAACAAGTATTTACTGAGTGCCTATCACGTGCCCAGCACTATGTTCTACAAGCAAAGTATGAGACACCAGTCCAGTCCTCAAGGAAGTCTCTTTGCATAAAGTAAACTCATGACCTATTGATCTTATTTGTCTCTTGCCCATCTGATAGCTTTTGTCTATTGACATTTATCTTTTTATCACTTCAATAGAGGCAATATTAATTGCTGAGGAAGGAGAAGATATTTTGAGTTCATAAGAATTTCCTAGGTCAATTCCCTCCAATTTACTTGCATCCTCATTGTAGTGTTAACTTAAGCATGTGATATTGCTTTTGTTTCTTTTGTTTGTTCCTTTTAAATATATGATCAGAATTTAAAGTTATTATTAGGAGTTCATGGTAAGTGGCTTTTGGATTCAAACTACCAAAGGCAACAACAACAACAGCAAAAGACAGATGATTTTCAATGAAGCTGCAAGTAAATCAACCAAATAATTTTAAAATAAATATTAGTTTTGATTTTCTATAAATTGTTTTTAGAAAACACTTCAAAATTCATATATTGATTTGGAGCACTCTAGGCTCCAACATTTGATAGATTGCTCCTTTAAATTGGTATCCAGTTTTTAAATTAAATTAAGTTAAATTAATTAAATTTAAATTAGTATCCAATGTTTTTCCCTACCCTGTGATTCCGTGCCCCAATGAACCCAGTGTGAGGCCAAATGGTTGATTGTCCTCCTTTTTCCTTTCTTGTTCTGTTGACTTTTCCTTTTCTTTTTAGTTCTTGAAAAACAGACAATTGCATGCTCTTTTTTTTTCCTTTTTGCATTTTCTTTCCCTAAATGCTTCATCTCCCTACCCCTCCTGCAGTGAACCTAATGTCCTCGATGATTCCCAGTGCCTGGCCGCTGAGGGCAGCCTCTCTAGGTACAGTGTCAATCCTACCTGTCTGTCAGTGTCTGTGCCAAGATACTAACTGTTCCCTGTCTCTCTGTCTCTTTTTCACTCCCTCTTTCCCTCTATTTCCATTCCTTTCCCCATCTTGTTCATGGATATACCAGTCTGCAAGTCAAAGGTGTAGCAAACCTTCATAGATTTTCAACTATAGACAAGATTTTTTTTGAAAGCCCAGAAACAGTTCTGAAGAGTTTTATGGGCAATTCTTATGTCAGTCTTAAGTACCAGGTGTTAAATTTTTCCCAGTTACATATTTTACCCTCATATTGACACTCATTAGTAATTTTCTAGGAACATCATCAATATGAATTCACTTATTTAAATACAGGTTTCCACAACCAAGAAACCCTTTATTAAAACATTGAGACAGATTTTTACTCTATATCATAATTCATTTTTAAAATACTATAAAAATAATTTTAATGTTATATACATATCAACTGTCCTTCTGAATTTATTTTATGGAATTTCTTAAGTGTCTTACTCTAGGAATCTTGTCAAAATATTGCTTATATAGGGAATTTGTAACTCAGAACTGCTGAGTTGTATGCTCCTTGGTTGAATTAGAAAAGCTATATGTTGCCAGCACAATATGGAGTTTACCATGCTGTGCATCTAAAGATTGTGAAGAAGGGGTAGACTGCACCTTTAACACTCAGATAAATGACATTGATGGTTCCTACCATTTTACTCTCATAGTCATACCTCTCAACTGATCCTCATGGGAGGGTGGGGGGAGGAGAGAGACAATACTTCCTGTACATCACTAGTGTCTTCCATTTTAAGTAAATATCTGTTCTTTAAGTCTTGTCTTCCAAGTGTTACATGCCTGTGTCTGTTACTTTATCAGTAAAGATGAGGAGATGTTGAGAGGCTGTTCCTGTGAATTTTGCCTTTTTAGAATTTTGTCACTCATTTGGTTTTTTTGGTGTTTTGTTCATTTTTCACATTTTTCTTTCATGTTGAATATGGGAAATTTATTCCATCATCAAACGTGGTTTTTGTTTTTCTTTTGTTAGCCCAGATTCATGACATTCATTTATGTTTGACAGCCCCAGCTTTGAAAATTCAATCTCTTACCATGAAATAGTTGTAGAACTAAAGCTTGCTTCCATTGGCAGAAGAAGCAAATATAAGAGTTATTTGGCATAATGGAAATAAGAGAAAAGAAACAGGTCTCAAGATGATTTTGTATAATTGTGCATAATTTTTAAAGAAAGCAGATAGTCTATAATGGGTTTTAAAACAGTTATCTTCTTGTTTTTTTTTTTTTAACTTATCTGTTTACACTTAAATTAAGGTTTGAACAAGATAACATTCTTTAAAAAACAAAACAAACAAAAAAACAAACAAACAAACAAAAAACTATTGAAATGTCTTTGGGAAAGCCCTGGTGTATTCAAAGTGAATCACTGTCTAAACAATTTTGCTGACCAAGTAGGAGTATAATGTATTACATCAAATTTTCATTAGACCTACTCTATCTTTGAAATCAATCTGTTTGGATCACATGCTGTGAATTTTGCCCTATAATTATGTAGTCAAGAACTACCTTATGTCATTTAAAATGAGAGAGGAAGGAATTGGGTTAAGAGACTAGAGCATTTTTCTAAAGGAGTTAAATAGCTCAATCTAGTTTTCTTTTGCTCTATTGATCATGGAAACATATTCAGGATTACTTACATTTGGGCAAGAAAAATAATAGACAAGCCAACTAGTCAGAATATTTAGAGCTGAGCTAGTCTTGGTTACAAAGATGTGAATGGTCTGACTCTACCTCTTTATACTTCTTTTATAACGCCGTACGTTTTTTATCATTTTTAAAGTTTTCAACATCATTTTATATGTGTATTATGTATATAAATTATCAATGCATATATATATGGTTTAAAGCTAATTACAGATTCAGCTCTTGAACTTGAAAATGGGATGCAATATTTTTACTGAAAGTAAACCAAGTTAACATAATGATGTTCTACTAGGAAGCAACATATCCACTTTTTCTATACACAGGTAAATGTATCTCCTGACATCTCTTCACTATGTCACCAAGATATGAGCATTTTAAAAGAGGTCAATTTAAGCAGAAGAGTATGTTTCTGATGAAATGTTCTTAGCTTATATTTTCTGCATGGCATCCCTTCAAAGTACAAAATCTTACATTCCCAAAGGCACAGGTCTTAGCAACATTAATTAATGTGTCCAAGACATAAAAGAAATTGAACATCATTCCCAAAGAAAATCAGACTACAGAGCCTACAAATTTTTAAGCAGCATGACTAAAATATATTCACTCTCATAATTTGATTAGTCTTTCATGAAAATGGTTATATATTGTATATACACTATATTAATATAGTGCACTGGTAAATATGGATGAAACCAGTAAAAACTTTATATGAAGAAGAAAGTTTTTTCTCAAGGCTTTTTGATGCAAAGAAAAACTCAGCTTTTATAAGTCATTTTAAAGCAATTAAAATGTTCAAATCTGGCCTCAGAGACTTACTAGCTATGTGACCTTGGGCAAATCACTTAACCTTGTTTGCCTCAGTTCCTTATCTATAAAATGAACTGGAGAGGATATGGCAAACTATTCCAATATCTTTGTCAAGAAAATTCCCAAATGGGGTCATGAACAGTCAAGACATGATTGAAATTTTATTTGGAAAATGAAATGCCAGCGATTTTGAGGACTCTGTAGCCATTGATAAACAAGTTGATTTTTTAAAAGAGGAAACTGAAAGTTTATCTAATTGGGGAGGGGGGTGAGAGAGGGTTTGGGAATAGGAATTTAGTTTTGTAACCTAAAATTTCCTGCAAACAATATTCATTTTATCAGATCTCCCAGATCTAGGACACTGGTTTCTGTCAGATGACCTGGATTCTAGAACACTATTTGTTTTCAGGAATATTAGTTTCTTCATTTTCAAAATGTCAGGATTGGGTTAGATAACTAATCTTTGGGTTTCCTCAACTTTCAATATTTTAGGATTTTAGAATGCTACTAATACATGTGGGAATAGATGCTTATTTATACTTTATTGACAAAATTGTCTTTTATACCAAGTAGAGTATAATGAAGACTAAAATAATCTAGTCAAAGAATATATTTCCTACTGAAAAGTCAATTTAAAGCATAATAGTAGAGGAGGAGAGCATTTATTCAGGTTTAATAATATATCAAGGAAAGACCAAGATGGAATAAAAATATTTATATTTAGTGCTTGGCTCAGTAATTAGAGCACTGGGTTTGGAATCAGGAAGACTCATCTTCATGAGTTCAAAAAAGGCCTTATACATGTACTAGTTATGTGACCCTGGATAAACTTAACCCTTTTTGTCTCAGTTCCTCATCTGTAGAGAAGGAAATGGCAAAAAGGATTTCCTTTTCAGTAGCTGAAAATTAGTGCCTAAAGATCTCTTTTGAAATATGTACCCCACTTGTTTTGTAACTAAATCATTATTATGTGAGAGAGAGTATTCAATGAGATAAGACCTGATTACAGTCCTATTAGCGTTTACTAGCTGTATGATTTGGAGTAAGTCAAATATCTCTGATTTTCAGCTACCATTATCTATAAAAGCCTACCAGGATTGTTTTAAGTATCTTAAAAAATGATATATATAAAATTATGTTGAAAACTTTAGGCTGTGATAAAAATGTAAGGGGTTATAAAAGGAAACTACCTCTAATAAATAGTAATAGCAATCAGGTTATGAGCTCTCCAGTACCAAAATCCCATGATCCAAAGTTGTTTAGGCTATAACATCTTGTACATTGTGGGTACCCAATAAATATTAAACAGGAAGTATTGTTTATGGGGAACAGTATGATTCTGTTTCATCCCTTCTACATGAATACTCCATGTCATTGTCTATGCCACCATAATTTTGTTACTGTGGTGGAAAGCTCACCTCAGATTTAATATTTCCTATGTATGGGATAGGCACCTGGATGACAAAGTGTTTAGGGCTCTGGGCCTAAAGTCAAGAAGACATCCTCCTGAATGTGACCCTGAGCAAGTCACTTCATCCTGTTTGCTTCAGTTTCTTTATCTGTAAAATGAGCTGGAGAAGGAAATGGTAAAATCACTCCAGTATCTTTGCCCAGAAAACCCCAAATGGAGTCATAAAGAGTTAAACATAACAGAAAATGAATAAACAATGTACAAGATGCTTTGCTCCATTTGGGTAGTTTCCAGTATATCCAAGACTCATCCTATAATTGTGAGACTAAAATGAAATGAAAAGCACCTGCTTGGTTTTGGGTTTGGTTGTTTTGTTTTGTTTTATTTTGCATTGATCTCACCAGTGGTTCACTTAAATGATTTCTCTTTTTGGTCAAGTGACTTTTTTTTAAGTTAGGAAAGGCAGTTTATAATGTGAGCTCTATGAACTAAATTTAGTACTGAACTGATGACCATCCTGATGTATGAAACAATTCTTCATGTATATTCTTGTCTGGATTTTATTTTTGTAAAATATCATGAGGGTGTCTATTTTGCTAAAACTGTCTCTTGCAGATTTATGAATGATATAGACAGTGAATGATTCATCTAGGAGAGAAAAATTCATAACAAAATCCTTCTAGGGTTGTCTTAGCTCCTTTTGCAATTAAAATGCTACTCCTGTAATTTATTCCTTTTGAGAAAACAAGGAGTAATTTTTTTTTTATCGCAAAGGTGTTTGATTTGCTGTCATCCAGCAATTTTTTCAACTGGATTCCTATTTCTGTTGATTTCTACAAAATCTGAATTATATTTTCTGCAATTGTGATTTTTGTTAGCAGCTCAAAAATACAAGTGAAAATTTTCTCTAAATACAATTCTGAAAGGTGTTTTCAGGTCTAGGTTAGAAAACTCTACTGTGCTTTAATTTTACTGTATATAAGTTAATATATTTCCCTTTAAATATTAAGGAAAAAAGATTAGGTATTGCTCTTTTTTAGGGTTCAGAACTTCAGATAACACAATAACTTTCAGATAGGAAAATTTGTTTTCAGGTTTTTGGTTTTTGTTTTGGTTTTTTGTCCTCTGATAAGATTGATATTGACTGCTCTTCTTTGAAGCATCCTTTGTGTTATGGATTATGCTAATGTAGACACTTTTGATTCATATATGGTAGGAACAGTAGTGATGGAGGTTCTGGACTTCTATTACTAGTATATGAATGATCTACTTCTCAGTTATGCAGGTGGCCAGAAGTAAGGCATTTTAACTTGAGAATTTAAAATAAAAATTCTTTGACATAAGAAGTAAATTTGGTTGTTGCAGTTCTTATAGCTGAAAACATCAATAAAGTAAAATATATGTATTTTCTTTTGCTTCTTAAAGATAAATTGGTTTAGAAATATAAGACATAGTATAGACAAGAGCTTGATAAAGTTTGTATAGTCAACTTGATCTTCACTAACATAGCATTTCTGCTTCTATGTGTTTTCCTAGGAAGATATTACAAATTCTGCAAAACTATTTCCAATTTCTTTAGTATTATGTGATATATAGCCATATGCCTACATTTAAACCATAAGCCCCTGAAGAAGAAATTTATAAGATTAGATTCCATTCTACAAAATGGCTCTATTCACTATTAAATCTCTATTTACAGTCTATACAAATATGTATCATTTATTTGGTGTCAGAATATAAACATCTTAGCATCACTTATAATCTTACTCAGTCAGGGGTGTATTTCCAAAGACATATTTAATACTTTCAACTCTGATGTATACATCATTTATACAAAATAAGTAATTGCTATGATTTTAAACTTTATATACTTCTTTAAGGCAAGCCCTCTATTTATGATTCTTATTTTGGAATTTGGATCATGTATATTTATCACTCTTGGCATGAGGTGAATTTTTTTTCTTTTATTTCATATATTTTTCTCATATTCCAGTATGTAGCTTATTCCAATTATAATGCTAGTAACAATTCACATTTGTATTGCATTCTTTTTTATGGCACTTCTAAGAATCCATTGGCTCGTTAGTGTTATGTGTACCACCTCTTTCAGTATACATCCCAATTCTCCCACACTTCTAAATTCATTACTTGATAGCCTATCTACTAGTTATAAGCTTTTGCTATCACTTTATTAGTCCTCAGACAAAATGTTTTCCAACTGTTATTTGTTTCAGTGATGACTACCATGTTCCCTCAGATAAATGAGCTTTGTTCTTAACTTGGAACCTTTGAGACCAACCTCATTAGGGAATTACTGATTTAGTCTAGATAAAATATGAATGAGATGAAACAAGATGGTTGACATGACCACAGATGACATGGTTTATTTGGAATATTTGAGCATATTTATGGTTGATTTTGTTCACTATAGGATGTCTGTTTTTTATATGACCCCAAATACTAGTTTGGGTGTCTTGTAGTCTGTTCTTCCTTTATTCTTCCCTCTCCCACCTTTCTGCATTCGGCCACTTTCTTAGAAGAAAAAAAAAAGTGGATAGGTAATGTAAGGTAGTACATAAAGAGTCAATCTCAAGCATGGATTCAAATCCTGCCTCTTATACATATTAGCAATGTGATCCTGGGCAAGTCACTAAACTTTTCCATGCTCCAGAGTATCCTCTAGAATTCTACATTGCAATATATTAACTTGATAGAGAGTGTTTTCTCACTGAGTTAGTTCCTTACCAGTGAAATCACGGGTCTGAAAATAACAACTACTATAATAATTAGTTTTCTCTCCTGGACATTTGATTATGAATCACTATAAAATAATTGAACTAACATTGGGTGACAACTCTTTTATAAGGTCACAGTAAAAAAGATTAGATATTAAATGAGTTCTGATAACCTCATTACCAGAATTAGATTTTGTTCCAAGTCTATAATACTTTCACTCTCCCTATTATTAAAAGTATTCTCTATATGCATACAACTTAGGGGAAAAGTAGCATTCATGTGTCAGTCATTTGCAGACAAAAAAACCCCACTGCCAAATCATTTTTGAATATAAAGGATTAAATTTGATTCAACAAACATTTATTAAGCATCTACTGTGTACAGAGCAGTGTATTAGGTACAAAGATTCTAAGCTTCTTTTTAAGAAGACACTATTGTTATACTCCCTCATGAATCACTGACCTAATCATACAAACACCCCATTGCCCCAGTAATTCTTTTTTTATGTTTGACAACAATGCCATGAAAAAAAAAAATCAGAATGTACTAATCAAAAGATAAGTTAATTAACTGAAGGGAAGAAAGAATATAAATTGCCAATATTATAAACTGCATGTTAAATTTCAGTACAATAAGTGAGATTTAAGATTTTCAAATGATGTCAATTTGATCACTATAACAGTCTATTTTATCAAAAAATTTTAAAGAGTTTGAGCATACCTACTTATGATTATGTTTAATCATTGGTCTCAAAGAGACTTCAGGCTGCAAACATGAATTGAATGTAGACCCTGTTCATGTGTCATGCCCCTTCACCTAAATGGAACCTGTGTCTGTTGTGTTTGACATTTGTTCATTTTATTTTTATTTAAATTAAAATTTTTTAAAAATTCAGTGTTCATATCAGAGAGAGTTTTTTCCTTTTTATATCCCTCTGAAAATTTGAGATTACAAAATACTATTATACTCTTTCTGTGTATGGCACACTCCATAATTGGGGGCACCTTAGATGATTATTTTGGTATGGGGTACATCATCATGAATGGCTTAAAAACAAGAAATTCAATTTTGACAGTTTGGAAGAACAGTGCTTTATGCCAAATTCCGTAACTCCTCTAACATTTGGAAATCCCTACCCAAGGATTCCTATCCCAGTTAGCCTTCAAAGACATTGTTGTCTTTGAAGTGACTGTGTCACATTAATGGGTTGTGATCACATTGGCTAGAGTCAGTTCTCCTGCATTTTTGATTCTGTTAATACTGCTGATACTTAACAGGGTGGCAAGTATACAAAGTGAACCTGGCCAACAGAATCTCCTTATTCAGCAACCACTGGGAAGGAAAAGAGGCCTGAGGCAGGTAAGTACCCAATGACATATATGTTACATTCAAGATAGAATCAGTAGATTTTCTCAAGTCTCTCTTGACTTTATATTGTCTTTTCTTTTTTAGCTA
This sequence comes from Sminthopsis crassicaudata, assembly GCF_048593235.1. Taxonomy (NCBI): domain Eukaryota; kingdom Metazoa; phylum Chordata; class Mammalia; order Dasyuromorphia; family Dasyuridae; genus Sminthopsis; species Sminthopsis crassicaudata. The sequence continues at coordinate 73,376,552 of NC_133619.1, read as the reverse complement.
AGGCGACCTCTTCTATCTCGGCAAAAGACTCAGACTGAACCTCGAAGTCGTCATGGAGCTAGGCTCTCAACTACTCGCCGAAGCATACAGCCTAAAACAAAGCCAACAGGTAAGGTAACATTCACATGATAATGTTTGTACATAATAACATTAAGTAAGGGGAATGGGTGTCTAGATTGTATAAGATGATAGTTTAGAGTTATCTTTTGTTTAGTGTAAGAATTTAGGATGAAGAGTCCCCATGCAAAACAGCACTGTTATTTTCCAGGATTTGGGAGACTCCATACACATATCCTTTTCTATCTGATAGTAATATACTATTTGGATAAGAGTTTATTATTTAAAAGTTGATACTTTTCAAACACATAAGCAATCAAATATTTACTAAATACCTACTATGTGCCAGATGTGCTAAACACTAGAGATACAAAGAAAAAAGTGATAGTTTCTGTCCTCAAGGAGCTTACATTCTTTTTTTTTTTTTTTTTTTTTTTTTTTTTATTATATATATATATATATATTTTATAATATTATCCCTTGTATTCATTTTTCCAATTTACCCCCCCTCCCTCTATTCCCTCCCCCCGACGACAGGCAATACCATACATTTTACATGTGTTACAATATAGTCTAGGTACAATACATGTGTGCGAATATCACTTTCTTGTTGCACAATCAACATTAGAATCCGAAGGTACATGCAACCTGGGCAGACAGATATTAGTGCTAACAATTTTCATTCCCCTCCCAGTGTTTCTTCTCTGGGTGCAGCTACCTCTGTCCATCATTGATCAACTGGAAGTGAGTTGGATCTTCTTTATGTTGAAGATTTCCACTTCCATCAGAATACATCCCCATACAGTATTGTTGTTGAAGTGTACAGTGATCTTCTGGTTCTGCTCATTTCACTCAGCATCAGTTGATTTAAGTCTCTCCAGGCCTCTCTATATTCCTCCTGCTGGTCATTTCTTACCGAGCAATAATATTCCATAACCTTCATATACCACAATTTACCCAACCATTCTCCAACTGATGGACATCCATTCATCCTCCAGTTTCTAGCTACAACAAAAAGAGCTGCCACAAACATTTTGGCACATATATGTCTCTTTCCGCTCTTTAGTATTTCTTTGGGATATAATCCCAGTAGTAGCGCTGCTGGGTCAAAGGGTATGCACAGTTTGATAACTTTTTGGGCATAATTCCAGATTGCTCTCCAGAATGGCTGGATTCTTTCACAACTCCACCAGCAATGTATTAGTGTCCCAGTTTCCCCATATCCCCTCCAACATTTGTCATTATTTGTTCCTGTCATCTTAGCCAATCTGACAGGTGTGTAGTGGTATCTCAGAGTGGTCTTAATTTGCATTTCTCTGATCAGTAGTGATTTGGAACACTCTTTCATGTGAGTGGATATAGTTTCAATTTCTTCCTCTGAGAATTGTCTGTTCATATCCTTTGACCATTTATCAATTGGAGAATGGTTCGGTTTCTTATAAATTTGGGTCAGTTCTCTATATATTTTGGAAATGAGACCTTTGTCAGAACCTTTGTTTTTAAAAATATTTTCCCAATTTGTTACTTCCCTTGTAATCTTGTTTGCATTAGTATTATTTGTACAGAAACTTTTTAGTTTGATGTAATCAAAATCTTCTATTTTGTGATCAATAATGATCTCTAGTTCTCCTCTGGTCATAAATTCCTTCCTCCTCCACAAGTCTGAGAGGTAGATTATCCTCTGTTCCTCTAATCTATTTATTATCTCCCTCTTTATGCCTAAATCATGGACCCATTTTGATCTTATCTTGGTATATGGTGTTAAGTGTGGATCCATATCTAATTTCTGCCATACTAATTTCCAGTTTTCCCAACAGTTTTTTCCGAATAATGAATTTTTATCCCTAATGTTGGAATCTTTGGGTTTGTCAAAGATTAGATTGCTATAGATGTACCCTTTTTTGTCCTTTGTATCTAATCTGTTCCACTGATCTACCGGTCTATTTCGTAGCCAATACCAAATGGTTTTGGTGACTGCTGCTATATAATATAGCTTTAGATCAGGTACACTTAGACCACCTTCCTCTGAGTTTTTTTTCATTAGTTCCCTTGCAATTCTTGACCTTTTATTCTTCCATATGAATTTTGTTGTTATTTTTTCTAGGTCATTAAAATAGTTTCTTGGGAGTCTGATTGGTATAGCACTAAATAAATAGATTAGTTTGGGGAGTATTGTCATCTTTATTATATTCGCTCGGCCTATCCAAGAGCACTGAATGTCTTTCCAATTATTTAAATCTGATTTTATTTTTGTGGCAAGTGTTTTGTAATTTTTCTCATATAATTCCTGACTTTTCTTTGGTAGATGGATTCCCAAATATTTTATACTCTCAACATTTGTTTGGAATGGAATTTCTCTTTGTATCTCTTGCTGTTGCATTTTGTTAGTGATATATAAAAATGCCGAGGATTTATGTGGATTTATTTTGTATCCTGCCACTTTGCTGAAATTTTGAATTATTTCTAGTAGTTTTTTAGCAGAGTCTTTGGGGTTCTCTAAGTATACCATCATGTCATCTGCAAAAAGTGATAGTTTGATTTCTTCATTTCCTACTCTAATTCCTTGAATCTCTTTCTCGGCTCTTATTGCCGAGGCTAGCGTTTCTAGTACTATATTGAATAGTAATGGTGATAGTGGGCAACCTTGTTTCACAAGGAGCTTACATTCTAAGGAGTGAGACAACATATACCAATGTAAGTCTTTACAGAACATATACAAAATGAATCCAGAGTAGTTTTGAGATGGAGGACACAAGCAGGTAAGGGGATTAGGAAAGCATCTATGTAGTAGATGGCACTTGAACTGAGTAGTTAAGGAAATCAGGGATTTTAAGAAGCAGTGCTGAGGAAAGAGAGAATTCCAGTCATGGAAACTAGTCAATGCAAAGACACTGAAACAGGAAATTCAATTATTAAAAAGTATTGGAGCTTAGGACTGTTTTAAGAGAAGGATACAAAAATTAACATAAGGCAGACCATTTTTTTAGGGCATGGATATCTTGCACGCACACACAAAATATAAAAATGCATAAATGCATGAGGTGGTAAGTGTCCATCTGCCACATTAAAGACTAAGTGATTAGTTAGTTAATTAAAGTCAGGTTAGTACAGATTTTGTAAAGAATAACAATTTATTAGCTTAATGCCCTGTGCCTTAATGACCTTACTTTACTAAAATAATGACTAAAATAGTTTTTCTTATATTGAAAAGGCATGAAATTAAAACATTCACTTTTACTGATAGTAACTATGCCAATAAAGGTGGGAGAATTTAGTTCAGACAAATGAGAGCCAAAGATATCAATTGTGTTTTTTTATTCATCCCCCATTTTCTGCCTTCATGGAAACAGATCAGAAACGATCAGTGACCTTCACAGAGACTCAGCCTGAGATATCATCTTCCCCAGTAGACACCCTTCCTGCCACCACCCAGCAACAGTGTTGCAGCAAGAGCAGTCCTGGTCAGTCTGGTAAACCAGAAGTAGTGGAGAAACCAGTCCTCACATCTTCCCCTGCCATCATAGTTGCTGATCTCCATGGCCAGAGTCCCTCCCAGGTAATGGCTCTCACGATGACTTGAGAATGACTTCCCTCCTGTATTGTTCTTTAGGTATCATTTGAACATGTATTGGTTTCCTAAATTTTAATCCTGGTTAATCCTCATGAGATACTTAGTTTTACAGAGAAAAAACATTTTGGGTACAAGTTTTGAAAGAAGACATGCTGTATGCAACTCTAAGATATACTTATGAGGCAGCAAGGAGGCATGGTAAATAGAGAAGGAGCCTAGAGTCAGGAAAAACTAAGTTTGGATCCTGCCCCAAATGTTTACCAGCTCAAATGCAGCTTTCACATTTGTAAAATAACTTCATTTGTGGTTTTCTTGGCAAAAATTCTAGAGGGCATTGCCATTTCCTTCTTTAGCTCATTTTACAAATGAGAAAACTGAGGGAAACAGGATTAAGTGACATGCCCAGGATCATTATTAAGTGTCTAAGGCTGGATATTAACTCAGGTCTTCTGACTCTAGACATCTGGCTTCAGACACTTAACACTTCGTAGCTGTGTGACCCTGGGCAAGTCACTTAAACTCCAGTTGCCTCACAGAAGAAAAAAAAAATAAGAAGAAGGAGGAGAGAGGAAAAATCAAAGGAATGTGTTTATGAAAGCATTTCATAAAAAGGTCTGATAATACTAGCTATCATTATTATATTATTTTCTGATAATATTCTATGAAAGCTTGAGAGATTATCTGTGGTTTTAAAAAATTATTTCTGAAGCTCTTCTGTAGCACAGGGAATCATAATCTTAGAGATGGAAGGTCATCCAGTCTTCCTCTGTCATTTTTTAGATGAGGAAATTGAGTCATAAAAAGGCTAAGTGATTTGCCCAAAATTTTATGTGTAGTAACTGGCAAAGCTGGAATTTGAACTCATGTCCTCTGATTCCAAGTCCCAATAATCTTTCTGCTATACCAAGCTGCCTCACAATCTTAGAATGCACAGTTTTTGACACTAGAAGGATCTTAGAAAGAATGTTTTCTCTACTTTGTGAAGACCTCAAACTAACTGGTTAATTTGCTTCTAGAGTAAGGTCCATCCAACTGAAGAGAAAGAAAAAGAAAAGGAAGATGATGCCGAAGGAGAGCAAGGAGCTGCAGCACACAGCCCCTCATCTACCCAGCTTTCAGACACTGAAGATTTTGCAGGTCTTGAGACCACAAGCTTGTTACAGCCTGATGACACTATTCTTCATATCAGTGAGGAAAATGGGATGGAGAATCCCCTACTAACAAGCCAGTTCAGTTTTACTCATATTGAACTGGGGGAGACAGATATTGACCTAGATGAGTCTCATGTTTAATTTTAGATTTAGTAGGGATTCAGGGATTAGAAGAATGAATCATCTTGCTGAAAGTGTCTAGGTGAGATTGGTGACAAATTTTCATTAGCCAACTAAAAAAGCACCTTATATCTATAAGAAGGCACAAATCTAAGCAGGTTGCTGCCAATCAGTAGAATATTTCAAAAAAGTAATATAAAATTAATGATTACCCTCATTTGGTTTTGTGAAGATCACAAATACCACAGAAGAATGGAAAAATGAGCCATTTCAATACATGTTATTTGTGATTCATTAAGCCTTGATCTGTTACAAATGTACTGTAAATATCAAGTTTATCTAACAAATTTATTAATATATTATAACAAAGAAACCAGCCCTTTGATATTGGTCACATTAACATCTTACCTGACTTTTTTTATTTTTATAGTTTCAAAATAAATATATGACTTATTAAGGAGTGGCAACTTATATTTAAAATGAAATAAAATACTAGAATCATAAAGGCAAATAGAAAAAAAAAAAAAAAAAAAAAAACAAAACAAACAAACAAAAAAGCAAGTCCACTGCTGATTTTTCCTAATCAAAAGTAATATCATTGAGAAAAATGGCAATTTTTTTAGACTTCATAATGCTTACTTTTAGTTGTTCTTTTTATTATATTTGTAAAACTGAAAGCTAGTGTCATAAAAGCTTTCCATTCATTTAAAAAATATAACTGGTTGTACAGCATTAACAGTAAGGAGAGTTACAGTTTTTTACAAAGCTAAAAGTTGTTCAAAAAGGCAAAGACTGTAATGATATGAAAGCCAAATGTGAAAAAAACTGCTAAAAAATGATGATATCACTTATATAGCAATGATTACATCAGTGCATGGCAATGGGGGCAACTGGAAATAAATGTTTATTCTCAGGTAGTAACTGTTGCCCTTCCTCAAAGATGTAACTCTCTTCTAGCTACTGTTATTACTATATTATTAGAAGCAACTTAATAGCCATTCCATTATGATATCAGTGATTCCAAGTGCCCCTCAGATGTATACATTCATGATACAAGATAAATACCTATAAATGAGAAATTTTCTTTATTTATAAGGCCCAGTCACAAGTTATCATTGTTTTTATCAGCCCTATTTGTGCGGCTTTCACATGGGTCTTTAGTATTCAAAGGAATATGAAAGGGATTATGACAATCAGATCCCTAACAAATCATCTTACTATCAGAAGATCATAGGATTATGAATCTCACAATACAAAACTGAATTTAACTGTTTACATTAGAAAATAACACATTTATAAGGCAAATCACACACTCATGCTTCTGTGATTCTTTGACTTGTCATACCTAAATTAACATGGTATGTAAATGCAAACTCTAATCCTGAAGTTGAACATAACTTTAATTATATTACAATGAATTTTAAATTATTCTGTATGCCTATACTTCATTTATATTGGTCATAAACTATATCTGCATATACAGAGGAGGCCTATTAAACCTAAATCTAACACAGAAATAGCATTCTTCTATTCAAAGGCCTAATTTAATTAGAAGGCCTAAATAGGCCTATATTATATTTTGAATGATGTAAAAATGTAATTGAAATTATTCATAGCCCTGAGCAAGAATTCAGTGCAATGAATAAGTATCTATTGCTAATAACAGTAAGAGACAAATAACTACCTACACCTAGATTAAGTAGAATTTCAAAAATTAGAGAGGCCAAAAGTACTTTTGTTTGTTTTACAGTATTTTTCATATAGCTTGCACTTACTGCCAATTAACCCTCAAATGCAGGTACATATCTATTATGATGATTTTGTGAATCTCTCTAAGTAAGCTGGTATATTTCGCTATTTAGAAAATATGCTGCTGCTCAATTAGTGTTAGGGGCCTTATGTCTATGTAATTTCCAAATGTCTGGGTCTGTGAGTGTCTTAATGTATGTGCATGTTCCAGTCCAGTTTACTGATTCAGATTAGACATAATCCAACATAAGTGTAAAAGAGAGCAAAAAAAAAAAAAAAAAAAAGGAGAGAAATGAGATGTGAAAAAATGATACTATTTTCAACAGGTGTCTTTTAAGTAGTTTCATATAGTTATGAAGGCACAGAGCTATTTTTAAAGGTAACATCATACCTGTCTGTTTATTATCCATTCCCTCCTCCACTCTTTTACTGTTGAAGTCTTTTAGAAGCTTCTTCACTGTTTTAAGTATCAGTACATTAGGTTAAAAAAAAAAAGCCCCTCTTCTGAGAAATATGGCCTTATTCAGAGGGAGTGTTGTCCTATTAGGACTATGTCTCTGCTGCTGTCTGTATCCATGTTTTTTTCAGATGCCCTTAATTATGTTGAATGTTTATGTGTATGGGTAAAGTATTTATATGTATGTACATAAAACTGTCACAGTTGTATCTTCAGGAATATTATTGTCTTGGAGTTTATGGTGGGGGAGGGAACAAAGGTGGAGAAAATTAACAAGAATTTTTACCATTTGCTTAATGTTCAAAACATTTGAAAGCAGGTGCTTTTACTGAATGGAAATCTAAATGTTGTTTATCTTGAAAGAATAAACAGAATAGCTTGTTGCTACGTACAGGGATCATTTGTTAAATTTTTCATGTATATAAACAGTAATTGATTTATATTGGGGAAAACATAAGAGGCCTCAACCGTGAATAAATCTTCAAATTCAAAAATTGCTTTCTAAAATAACATAAAAAATGTCCAAGTTTGATTTGATTTTCAGAGAACTTGAAACTATTTATTCCATATTGATAGATAAGGGTTCAGATCAATTAAATTTAATTTAGTCAGTTAAAATGTTGGCATAGATTGTTGAACATTTTCTTATAAAAATCACCTACTTTCAAATTATGAAACATTTGTCTCTCTCATATCATGTACTCCAGTGGTATCAAACTCTAATAAAAGCAGGGGCCACTATACATAAGGATCCCTATGGGCTTATTGGCTTAGGTTTTAAATGTTACATTATCTATATTTTATTGCGGTTTTATTTATTTTGCAAAATATTTCCTAATTACATTTTATTATGATTCAGACTACACTTGGGAGTATTATGGGTCACATATGGCCCATGGGCTGAATGTTTGTAACCTATGATGTACCTCATAATCTGTTGACTTGATACTCTTTTATAAATGAGGAAAACAGTCACAGAAAAGGTTGTAGTAATGCATGTAGAGTTATGCTGATAATATGAATTTTACCACAAGTCATCAAAATATAATCAAGAAAATATTCTGTGGGACATTAGTGCCAGGATAAACCAATATCTTGATTTGACTTGATAGAAAGAGCATTGAATTTTTAGGGTAGATCCCAAATCAAACCTTTTGGTGAAGTCATCTTTTGGGCTTCAATTTTTTTCTTTGTAAAATGGGAAGAAGAGTGAAAGTTAAATTATCTCTAAATCCTATGATTCAGAGTTCCTAAGTTTAAGCCTTGAACAATTATTATAGCCATAACCACATGGCCCTTGCTTTGAAAGAGGAGCTCATCCTCTCTAGTCAATAAAAGTCATTCTTCTGCTCTGCCATCTGGTTCAGAAGACAGTAAAGATAAAAGCAAGATTCTGGGAGGAAGGGTCATAAAAGGGTACAGTTTCAGCTCAATGCACAGATTATCTCAAATTATCTAAGTAACAGAAACCAGAACCTCTGAATCTGCTGCCTGGCTCCATGAATAATGCTGCAGTCAACATGACTTGCCTTTTACAATTCCACACTTATTATGAACAATATTCCAGCAGTTTGTCCTCCTTATTTGCCTCAGTTTCTAGTATCAGCAAGTAGACTCACATGTGATGTTTCAGAAAGCTTTGATTTTTCACTCAGGGGAATAAGAGCAAGTTGAAGGTAGAGTGTACTTGAGTAGGTTTGAGAACAATGTATGTGTATTAAAGAATAGATCACTGTCAAATCACTGCACAGTTTGTCCCAGAGTATTTTTTTATAGTCATTACAACATAGGATGAACATTTTCCCATTAGGCATCTCAAAGGTTTATGTTAGAGGTAAAAACAGAAAGAGTAAAATAATTTATTTTCCCCAAGATGAATAACTGTGAAGAATTGTATATTGAATGACCAAAGAGCATGGATATGAAGAAATATCATGACAAATACCATATGGAAAATTATTTGAAAAATGTTTATGAAAGATATTAGAATTTGTTGTTTGAACATGCACATATAATAAAGTAATTATAAAAACACTCGAAATTATTGTCTTAGTGTGCTTCACTTCCTTTTTTCTGAATATCGAGACCAATTCTGACTTACTCTGGAACAGGATTTAACTTTTTCTAAATTTTTTTAACTACAAAATGAAGCTGGTTGTGTTCTCTTTAAGAAACTGTATTTCCTATTGATCTGTGATTCCTTTCAAATTCCCAGCCCCTCCTGGCTGAGGCATTTCAGTTAAGGAAGCCAGGGTCTTTGATTCACAAATCCTGGTCAAAAAAGCATCCCTTTGAATTCTAATAGTAGATCCAGGCTTGTTCCAGCACCCACTGATTATAATCTGCTCCAGTTGTCCCAATCTCCATTCTGACTTGCTTGGGCCGCCCAGTTCAGGCTTCCCAACCCCCACTAAGATACCCAATATAATAAGCATACATCAACTAACGTCTTTACAGATAGACTTTGGTGGTTCACTCAGCTGCCAGGACTTTCTGTCCACTGAGAACTGCATCTTCAAAGGCAAAACTCCATTTTCCATAGATCCGCCACTATAGAAGTCAGTCATTAAACCTATTTCCATCTAACAATAAACTTTCATTTTGCAACTAATATTCAGGAATGAGTTCTAGGAACTCCTAGAACCTGTGGCTGATTTAATGGGGATTCTTAATAACTCTCTCATAGCCACTAATCTCTAGGCCACCAAGAATCTAGACCACTCTACACCTCATCAAAAGGAAACTAATTATATTGATATACATACACTTATTAAAATATTTTTCAAAAACAAGTTCACAGAGCTCCAACTTAAGAATCCTTGCTAGAAAATCTCCATTTTCAGAGCATTTTGTTTTATAAACATATATGACTTTGTCAGCATATTACTTTGCTGTCTATATTATAATGGAATTTAATTCTACAAATATTTACTAAATATATATTTTGAAGAATACACTAGAAAAGGGCACAAATAAACATTTATTAAATTTCAACTTTTTCCAGGCACTATACTAAGTACTTTATAAATATGTCATTTGATCCTCACAATAACCCTAGGAAGAAGGTGTTATCATTATTCCCATGTTACAGTTGAGGAAATTGAGGGAAAAGAAGCTTACTGACTTTCCCAGGAACATACTATTAGTAAATGTCTGAGACAAAATTTGAATTCAGATTTTCTTCTTGAACCAGGGCTAATAATTTATGCACAGAAAATACAATGAAATTGGAATTAGGTCTAGGCTCTGTTGTTTACTTTGTGACTTTGGGCAATGTATGTCATTTCTCTGGACTTCCATTTCCTAATTTGTGAAATAAAAGGATTAGTCTAAGGTCTCTTCCAATTCTAAATCTCTGACCCACTACATGATCTCTGGGCATTTGTAAACATTTGTAAAATAAATGCATCTGGCCTAGAAAATATCTTAAGATTTTCAACTCTGAAATTTATTATCCATATCCATTCACTGTACTACTTCATCAGCATATGACACTGATTTCTTGAAAAGTATAATAATGATAGTGATAATAACAGCATTTGCCTCCTGTTTACTATATGCCAGGCACTTTGCTAAGTGCTTTACAATTGTTATCTCATTTGATTTTCACAACAGCCCTGGGAGGTAAGTGCTATAGAAATAAGGTAGTAAACAGAGTAAACAGAGGTTAAGAGATTTGGCCAGGGCCTGTACACAACTAGTGAGAGTCCTAGACTGGAGAAATATGCCCATAGTGCAAATTGTTGTGTATTCTAACAAATTATAATCTTCAATGGACTATTCCTTCAAGATAGAGAGATCCATCATGAGATTATAAATGATATACTTAGAGAATCAACTAAAAAACTACTTAAAATAATTAACAACATGAGCAAAGTTGCAGAATAGAAATCATCAGCATTTCTGTATGTTACCAATAGCTCTGCAGAAGAAATAGAAAGAGAAATTCCATTTAAAATAACTGTCATCAATATTGGCAGTCTACATGATGAGACAAACTAAGTGACTATGTGAATTCCTTAATGAATATTGATACAAAAAAAATTTTAAATAAAACATTAATAAGAAGACTAAAATAATATATCAAAAACATCAAGTAAGCTTTATACCAGAAATATAGGACTCATTAACTAATAGGAAAATTAAAGCATAATTGACTACCAACAAAATCTAACAAAAATCATATGATTATATCAATAAATTCAGAACAAACTTTGACTTTTTCCAGGAAAACTTTCTACAAAATAAAAAACCCATTTCTATTAAAAATACCAGAATGAGAGGAATAAGTAAATAATTTCTTAGAATGATAAGTAGTAATTAACTAAAACCAGAACAAGCACTATCTAAAAAAATAGATAAATTAGATGCATTCCTAATAAGATTGGGAGTGAAGCAAGCATACTCATTAATTCTATTATTATTCAATATTGAATTAGAAATACTCCCTTTCGCAATTATACAAGAAAAAAAATTAAGGAATAAGACTAGCAACAAGGAAACAGAATTATCCTCTTAATAGATATCCTGGTATATTATATCGGATTACTTGATGTCTAGTACAGGAAAGGAGAAAAATTTGGAACACAAGATTTTGCAGGAGTGAACGTTGAAACTACCTTTGCATTGTATTTGGAAAAGTAAGAAGCTATTATTAGAAACTTTATCTGGCTAATTGAAAAAGCTGTAAAAAAAAATCGTGGTATATTTAGAGAATCAACTAAAATACTAATTGAAACAACTACCAACTTTAGCAAACTTCAAAATATACAATAAACCTACATAGATCAATTTTCTACATGTTTCCAGCAAAACTCAAAAACTCAGCAAAAGAAATAGAAAGATTCCATTTAAAGTAACCACAGACAATATGAAATACTTGGAAGACAAATCCAGAAACTATATGAAACTATATGAAGGCAGATCCAAACAAATAGAAATATTCATTGTTCACTGGTAGGCGGAGCCAATAGAATAAAAATAACAATATTACCTATACTTATTCAGTGCCATACCAATCAAATTACCAAAGAAATTATTTTGTAGAGCTAAAAAAAATAAAAATAATAACAAATTCATCTGCAAGAATAAAAGGTCAAGAATAACAAGGGAATCAATGAGGAAAAATGTAAAGGAAGTCAGCCTGGCAGTATCAGAACTCACACTATATTACAATGTGGTAATCATCAAAACAATTTGGTATTGATTAAGAACTAGAGTGGTAGATCAATAGAATAGAGTAGGTACACAGTACACAGTAGGAAATGATTTAGTAATCTAGTGTTTAATAAATTCAAATTTCTAAGGTTCTTGGGTAAGTACTCACCATTTGACAAAAATTGGTAAGAAAACTGGAAAGCAGTTTGGAAAATACTAGGCGTAAACCAACATCTCAAACTATATATCAACACAAAGTCAAAATAAATATATGATTTAGACACAAAGGGTGATATATATATATAGATATGTGGAGATAAATAGATATAGATATGTATATATATAAAATTAGGAAAGCATAGGAAAATGTACCTATCAGATCTATAAATAAAAGAAGAGTTCATGATTAAACAAGATATAGAGAAGATCACAGGAAGTAAAATAGATAATTTTGATTACATTTTAAATGTTTTTATATAATTAAGAACAATATAGCCAAAATTAGAAGGAAAGTAGGAAATGAGGGGAAAAAAATATAGCAAGTTTCTTGATTAAAGCCTCATTTTTCAAATATATAAGAGAACTAAGCGAATATATAAAAATAAGAGCCATTTCCTAACTGATAAATGGTCAAAATATATGAACAGGCAGTTTCCAAATGGGGGATGATGTCCCATCCTTTCAGACAGAAGATAATTTTTAAAGGAATTAAATCTGGCCTTGTCCTCATCCCTCTTTAGCCCCTAGGAAGCAAGGATTACTAATCCAGACAACACCTTTGGAGTTTGCAGTTTGTAAGAGAGTGGGCTAAATCCTAGAAGAAGCAGAGAGAAGAAGCCAGATAACAAAGGCACTGGATTTGTTAGCAAACCAGGCCACTTAGAGCAGAGAAGTTGTATTCCAGCATAGAAATCATAAATTTAGGGCTGGAAGGGACCTCTTCATTTTACAGATAAAGAAACTTGAGAACAGAGAGATTAAGTGATTTGCCCAGGATCACAGTGGGGAGGAGGGTAGGGGAGAGGGAAAGGAGGAGATGAAATTGTGTTCCCTTTAGTCTGTTAAATTATCACTCTAAAATTGTGTCCTTTTGATCTGTAAAAGAAGGGAGATTCCTGGTCTCCTAGACTCTATGAGAGAGCATATTTCCCAGGCTGGGCCTTTTTAAGGCAAATGACACCCTCTCCCCTATTGACATCTGGATCCCCATTCAAATGCTGGGGAAAAGCCTTCAAAGTGATTTTCCTTCAATTGGAGATCTGATATTGATAAGTATCTAGGCCTGGGAGGGCATTGGCTTTCTTTTGAACTTGAAAGCAGAGCCTCAGACTTCTATAAAGGCAATTTTAAAACTCATAATTTTGCAGAATGTCCAAAGCAGGACTATGCCTTATCCCTTGGCATAGCTGCCTGTCAATACTCCTGCCCGCTGTGAAGAGACCCTTTTCTCAGTGAAAAATTTTTTGTATTTCTCTGCTAGGATCTTGCCACTGAGGAAGTCAGTCTCCTAGCAAAGCTGACTTCTGCACCCAATAAAACTTCCTTTTTGCCATTAATATTTCGGTTTGTGAATTCTTTCATGAAGGATCTGTGCCTCCAATCAAAAGGGGTTCCCACAACTCTCTGCCACTAACCTCATCAGCATAGCTAGCAATTATCTGAGCGAATTAATTTAAATTCAATTCTTCTCTGGAGTCACCACCTAGCTACCAATACTTAAGAAGACATTTGTGTGGAGAAGTATCAACCACAAAAACAATCAGAGACTCTCAGAGTAAAAGAAAAAACAAAATGGGGAGATCATTATGATCTCCAGAGAAAGGGCATCTCCAATCTGACAAGGTGTTTGTCAGTAAAAGGAGTGCAAAGTAAAAACTGAAAAATACAAGATTAAGTAGTATAAACACAGAAGCCCCAATCCTTGCCTGGCCTTTTCTCCCACTGTTTGGGGGAGTCCAGGCTTACATTCTAATCATTGAACCCAGAAATAAAAGAATAAATTGCCTTTAAAAGAGGTACTTAAATGTTATTAAGAAGTGGTAGGAAGCAGGAGGGCACAAACGCTTGGAAATTTTTAGCTATAGCTCTATTTGTTATTATAAAGTCTCAAGTCACAATTAAGGTATAGTTTAAGGTTATATTCTCTTGAGACTGTCTTCACTCAATTAATTCCACACACATTGAAGTCAAAAAGTTTGTTTGTTTGTTTTGAGTTTGTTTGTTTTTTGAACTTGGGGGAAAGGGAGTAGACCATAATAACCATTAAGGAAATATTAAAAATGTAAAAAAATGGTATTTTGAAAGGGCAAACTTCTGAAGGAAATAGAGTAAGATCAAGGATACAAGTAGAAGGGTTGTTTTTGACAAGGAAAAATGTCTTTTTTTTTTTTTTTTTTGACAATGGAGCACAGGGGAGAGTGAGGAATGATGTAGGATTTACAGTATAAAAATGGAAAGAATAAAGAGCTCAGGATGGAAGGCCTAATTTCTTTTAAATATTTAGTGAGCCCCTTTGTTAAGGAGAAGGAAAAGGAATGTCCAGATTATTTGAAGATTTGAGGAGAAAAGACATTTGGGGTAAAGATAGAGATCATAACATAATCAGGAAAGAGTAAAATGTACAGCACTGAGGTTCTAAAGTAGCTAGTTTCTCTAACTGCATTCAATAGTAAGAGAATAGAATACAACAATATGGCTCTTGGGAAGGATTTAGGGCTAGAATGATGAACAGTGAATGAAGTGAATTGTGAAAGCTGTCTCACAAGATGGCAACAGTGTCCTAAAGAGTGAGTGATGGTCGGCTGTGCCCCAGGGCCAGGTTTCTCTCTCCAGAAATGATGTAGTTTACACTTTGTGAGACCAAGTTGGGGCTACCTTGGCTCAAATAAGGTAATTTAGTAATCCTGATGGGGGTTGAGGTCCCTTTTGAGATTCCTTTCTAATTGCTCAACCCATGGCTGACCTTGATTCACAAATCCTGGTCAAAGGCACCCTTGAATATCTGGGCCCAGCTCCACTATCAGCTCAGTTTCCCCCAGCCCTCACCTGATCTGAGCTAACTGAAAAGCCCGCCGAGAATTTAGGGGTACTGCCCATCATCTTCTAGGTGTTAAAAGGGTCAAGCCGGAACCCTCCCAGCCAACACATGGTATCCTTCCAGCCATATAAGGGTTCCTGCCCGCCCAGCAGCCACCTCTGGCCCTGGTGTCTTTCTAACTGAACTTCACTTCCAAATTTCTACAATAAACCTTTTATTTATCAATCTAGGTTTTTGGGCCTGTAAATTCATTTTACAGGGGCACTGCGCCTCATGGGATTATTTTACTATCTATGGGCCGAGAAATGGGGTTCCCCCTTTCCTTTTCCTCATTAATCCTAAAAATGTATTTGGGTTGAAAGTTTTCCTCATTTATGACTTAGAATGTGAGGTCATTTGTCCTGGCTAATCAAGGCAAAGATTCAGCCTATAGGGAGTGTTAGCCCACGTCCCCTTATTTGTTAACTGGGTCTTGCCTCTCCTTGCCTATCTGCTTATATGGGGAAATAGATGCCCTTTCTCATGAGATTGTAATTCCTTTCTGCTTTTGCCTTAAGAAATTTCCTTAATTTATTTGAGCCAGTGGTCTTGTCCCACACAACAGTGAGGTAGGGAATTCAAAAGCAGAGGTCATCATAAAGTTAAAGTGGTTGTCTGGGCCAGTAGTGACCACTTAAAAAAATCAGAAGTCTGAGTGTGGGGAAAATTTCTTTCTTTCTTATGAGAAAATGAGTGCAGTCTCTGAAACACAAAGAGTTGTTTTAGAGATGTACACAGGCAAAAGGCATTCCCTTTTTTATTCCCCAAAGGGAGCTCCCCTCCCCAAACTCCTAGCTCCTTTTTCCATTGGCTGGGGTTTCTAAAAATCAGTTTCTAAAAATGAGATTAGAAAGCCTGAAGCTCTCAAATGCTTAACAGATTAGGGTATTTCCCACTCAATCCAGTCTCAGGTCCAAAGTAAGCTTCCATTCTAGAAGGGGAAGATAACAGTACAAAGTAAAGGGGTAAAGAACAAAAGATTCTTTCCAAATCTCAGGCCACCACCATCCAGGATTACAAAATCCAGTCCCTGCCCTAAGGAGTTTAGTTTTTACATTCCTTTGGGTGAGATAACTTCTACCCAAGGGCCCTGTGGGTTGCAATTTAAGTTTCATTTCTCTAATTTAATTTTTATACTATGGAAACCAAAAAAAGACATTTCTCACAATTCCTTCCCCCACCCCTAATTTTTATTTGGTTTCCACATTCTTTTCTAACCCCTCAAATTTGACTAATACTTTTTACATCCCACTTCATAAAAGCAACTTCAGCAGATCTCCTTACATAGGATGGATAATTAATCTCTGAATTCTCTGCCAATTCTCCTGACAGGGCTGTACTACGAGTATAACTTTTTTTTGGCCAATAACCTGTCCAGTACCATTCTATTTTCCCATGTCATTCTGCTAGTGGCATCTAACTATTCCACTATTCCCTTCGCTACCTCTCTGATATAACTTATTCAATAATATTTACTCGCCAGAATAGGAATGCTCCAACTCCAGAATTGACTAGATTTCTAGTCTTGAATTCATCAGTTACTATCCTTGACTTTCTTCTTTGAACGAAGGGTAAAATTAATAGCCTATTGGATCAATGCACAGATTTCCATTCAGTTCCCAGGCAAACAGGTTTAAGAGCGCTACCTCCACAATATATCATCTAAGGTTGGGTATGCTCATCCCTGAGAAATTGCTTCCAAATTTAGGTACATGTCACTACATTCCCTAGATGTTAGAATCTTTCATCCCACCATGATAGGCAAACTGATTGATTTCCCGAGGTAAGGGGCCTGGTTTATTCCCTCATAGAAGGGAAGGAAGTTCAAAGCATTAAAATTCTAGGGAATGTTAGTTTGGGAAACCGAAGTATCCCAAAATTGAATTCACTCTCATTTTTCCATATCCAAAGGGAATGGAGCAACCCCTACCACAGACAGAAATTCCTGATGGTTCAGACTCTTTGCAAAGTACTTTAGCAATTCTAGCCGGGCCTTGGTGTTTATTGCTTGCCTTAAGTCCTTGACTTGATTTCCAAAGCTTCCTAAGAGATCTACATCTATGCTATTCCCAATTTATCCTTTTGATCTAAATGATCAAATACTTTGATCTATTCTTTTTTCTAAACGTCTAACCTTTGTAGCAAACCAAAGATTATTCCAAATTGGAAAAGCAGTTCCATAAAATCCTTTTCCCTACTAGGACACAAATACTTATTGTAACTACTTGTCAATAGCTAGTGGTTTCAGGAGAGGGGGATTCAATTTCAGGAGTCACGTGGGCTCTTAGCCTACGATCTGTGAATAGATTTCTTTTTTTTTTTTTTTCCCTGAGGCTGGGGTTAAGTGACTTGCCCGGGGTCACACAGCTAGGAAGTTTTAAGTGTCTGAGACCAGACTTGAACTCGGATCCTCCTGACTTAGCTCTATCCACTGCGCCACCTAGCTGCCCCAAGTGAATAGATTTCACAAGAGTCTTTGTACCTGTTCTAGATCTAAGTAGTTCCACTACATTAGAAGCTGGCCTGAAGGTGTGTAAAAACGACTCAGATTTCTAGAATTTTTTCCACGGATGTAACAAAACATTTCCTAAGTTACATCCCTCCAAGAAAACTTGAACACACTGAAATCCTCTTCTTCACACCCACGATGTTTCAGCGTTAGTTTCAATAACCAATAATCAGGGCCCACACATAGTTGTATCAATTGTTCTTACAGTATTTTGAAACATTTATGGGCCTTATTTCATACAGAAATCTAGATGAGGTTTTTTACTGTTCTATACAAAGTAGTTACATCAATTTTGTTTCAGTATTATGACGTTCACTCCAAATCCCATTTAATTTACAGTCAAGTTTCTAATTTTAACACCAATTGAAAAACTGATTTTAAAAGCCTGTGCTTCTAGCTTGTGAGGTTCGGTTCAGTACAAGTTCCTTCTCGCCCTTTTAACCATATCGATCATTTTTACAATTAGGCCTTCCTGTCGCTGATAATTGCCGTTAATTGCAGTCGGGAGAAGTACAGAGCCGCAGCCACAACTTCCGAGAACTTTCGATGATTGTGGCAGCTCTAGAATGCGCGGCCAAGTGAGAGACGCATCGGACACGACAGTCTGACAAGAGGAAAGCACGGTCCCCACTCCGTCCCGACCGCCCCGGGTCTTTTCTCGGAATTGGCGTTTAAGCGCATAAAACTGGTAAGATGACAAGACACCTAAAGCCAGAAGGAAACTGCGTTTATCCGGGTACGCGCAGCACGCCCATCTCCCGGAGAGCAGACGAGCTTGGCCACGCCCCACATCCCTCTTCAGCTCCGAGAGTCGGAGGCGGGACTTCCTGTAGGGGAAAGGCGGCCCTTTCCGGCGGCACCCGGAAAACGCGATCTGGAAGGAGAGGAAGGGGCGGAAGAGGCGGAAGGGGCGGACTGGGCGGACTGGGCTTTCCACCTTCTCTGTGATTCGATCGTCCCGGGCACCTGCACCCACCATGGCGTCTGGTTGCAAAATCGGTCCGTCTATCCTCAACAGCGACTTGGCCTGCCTGGGGGCCGAATGCGCCCGTATGCTGGATTCCGGGGCCGACTATCTGCACCTGGATGTAATGGACGGGTAACTTCGCCGGGGAGACGGGCCGGGAAGGGTGTGGGGCGGGCTGCTGCTGCACGCGCTTCCCCGGGAGGCTTGGGCGGCAAGCGAGGGGCCGGGCGGGCCGAGGGCCGTGACCGCCCCGGGGTCTTGGTCCCTCCTCGGGCTTGAAGGGGTTGGGCGTGCGTCCGATGCTCTCTGACCGGTGCGTGCTCTGGCGAGAAAATCTAGGCCCTGAGAAGGGTGCGAGGCAGGGACACGGGCCCCCCGAGCTCTGACCCCAAGTGCGGGGCTCGCCACCCCCATTCCCTGTTCTCCCGTGTCTTTTCAACTAGGACAGGTGATAACTAAGGTGACTAAAAAAACCTACTTAAACATTTTTTATTCGAGGTCTCGTTTTAGACACTGGTCCTTTGATTTCTTTACTAAAATGGAAACCCCCTGTGCCGGTACATGTCACTTTCTCCGTAACTTAAATAGTTGTCAGGCTTTACAGTCTGTCTGATGCTGGACTTGAAATCTAGCTCTTCTGGTTCCGAGGTCAGCTTTCTAGCTGTTGTACTGCCACGCCTCTCTTTATGAGAACTAAGTCCTCTGGGACAACTGCTTTCACACTTTCTATACCATGCTCAGGTTTCTTGTATGTTATGTGTAGTGAAAGTATAAAAAATCCTCACTAATACCAAGTCTATTATTGGTTTCTATCTCTTTGTTTTTCTTACTTCACTGACTCATGCTTACCTGAACTGACATAAGGACAGCTTTCTGCTGTTAACTTTTTTTTCTGCAGTTTACCTTCTACTCAGGGGAGTTCAACAGAAGGTGACAATTAGAGAAGGGATGTTCTAAGCACAGGAGAAGGACTTGGGGAAGGACAGTTAAGGGAACAGAGTATTCAGGTTTGATGTAGCTTGGGAAATAAGAGATAAGGAATTTGTGTTTTTATCAGCAGACAGAGGGGCTCTACTGAAGATTTTTTAAGAGAATTGACAAGATCCATGTCTGCATAAGGAAGATTATTTTGGCAGTGATATGAATGATGGGTAGGTGGGAGGAGTGAAAAGAGAAGACTAAAAACCTGTTAGGATGGTATAGCAATAGGTATTTAACAGTCTATATTCAGTAAAAATAAAATGAGTAAGCTACTTAATAAGGATGCTATATTGCACCTTCTTTCAAATACTCAAAATCTTTCAAGTTTGTCCCCTAGCAATTAATGCCATTTTTTACATTTCTTTTTGAGTTTGTAGAAATTTTTCAGATTTTTCCTCATGTTTTCTTTTGTCTCAACTTTTTGTGAAGCTTCCAGAGTACTTCCACATTTCATTTGATCTTCACATCTATTCAGTTAAGTAATTAGTACTATTCCCATTTCAGTGAAGGAATAAATAAAAAAGCATTTATTGAGTGCTTACTGTGTGACAAGCTGAAGGTGATACTAAAGTTCAGAGAAGTTGTGACATTCATAAATATTGAACTGGGCATTAACTCCTATAATTTAACCCAGTTTGCTAAATTCTGGGGTTCTTTTATATCTTGTTACTTTCCCACGTTTAGTTGGTACTCTTTGGTACTTATATACAAAGTAATTTAATTTATTTCATTGTGGTAAGAGCTTCTTAGGTGGAGGGTGGATCACTGGATACTTGTAGAACCAGAAGTAACAAAGGCTAGTCTTAAAACAACTGTTTAGAAGACTGAGGCCACAGGAACAAAAGATTGCTAAAGGAAGATAGACTTGATAATTTAATACCCAAATGCTGTAGTATTGTGTAAAACTTACGAAAGGAACACAGTTAAAACACCAGCCATAATTTTGCAATGTGTTAGTTACAGATAGGTTTACTCTGGGGGAGAGGAGAAGAGATCTTTGTTTTCTAATCTGACTATAATTTTATTTAACATTGACAGGTTTTCTGTTGTTGGGTTTGGGTTTTGGGGTCTTTTTTGCTAGGGATGGGAGGAAGGCAATGTTTAAACCCTCTGCATTCCTTATATCCAATTTTTCCATCTTGTCAGTTTTACCTGAGTTTCTATATTGTTACTGTGGTTTTATTTCTCTCCTAGGTGAACTGTCTTATTTCCTTTCATTATCCCATATACCATTAAAACTTGGATCTCTTTAAGTCTGTCCTCTCTATCCCTTTCATCCATATGCTTTTCCAAACAGAAACTTAAGAAGTTTCACTGATTTACTGGAAATATAAGAAAGGGGTGTGTGTGTGTGTGTGTGGGTGTGTAGAAAATATGAAGAAGACAACTATGTATATATATGTTATATGAATTTCACATATACACATATATGTGAACTTCATATAATGTATATAAAAAGCTTTCCAAATCATCCTTAGCAGGAGTAAAGGAAAATGTTTGATTTTTATCATTTTGGAACAAGAGTGCACTTAACTAAATTTGAAGGGATCTGGGTTCAAGTCACATCTCTACTGATATACTATATAGTGCAACCTAAAACCTTTTTTTACTACTTTTGACTTGCTAGGGGAGTTGAGAGGTATATGAGATATCCAGTTTGTTTAGTTATACAGCAATGAAACTATGAAATGTCAGTGACATAACTTAAAACAGGGAACTAGCAATTATATTTTTATCCTAACAGACCTATGAAAGAAAAAAGGGATCAGAAATGTTAGTTGTAATTTTAAATACTATTGCTACATGTTATACTTTGCAAACTTGTTTGACTTCATCATAGGATTAGGAGTTTCTAAGATGTAAAGTGAGGATTTTCCAGATAGAAATTCTTTTACTTTTGACTAGTAAACAATTGAGTATTGCTTGTTCAGTGGGGTAAAAAATTACTCCAGGTGAAATTGAGAAGAGAAACTCAACTAAAGTCTTCTGATTCTTCTAACTTGAGGAAAATCTTTGTTTTTTCACATTCTTCAAATTCCATTACTTGGAACTTTTAATTCAATAACATCTACTAGAATAGAATGTATACTGACAGTGACATGACAGCCTAGCTAGGTCCAAAAAGACACATGATGGAATTGACCATAGAGTGATGTATTTTTCAAATGTCATCTATTAAAGATGGCCTTGGGTAAGAGAACATTCAACCCCCTATCTATTCTCTGTTGAATTTTTTCAGCAAAGGGAAAGTATTCTTTAGCCACTACTGGATAGAAGGGCCAAAAAGTGGGCTAGTACTTATGTCATGACCACTGATTAACCATACAAGAGCCACCAGTTACTATAATCTTTTAATTACCATGTTAAAATTTATGATCCTTTGATTGTTCCTGTTTTTTGGTCTTTTAGGGTTATTGGTTTAAAAGGAAGAAAGAAAAAAATGAAAAATCTTCAGAAATGCTAATTATAAAGTATATCCATTGAATGTATCTATTTTGACCTTGCAAAAGAAAATTTACCTGAAACCAGTACTAGACTTAAGTTTCTTTAGCCTGAAGATACCATCATTTTCCTTTTTTTTTTTTTTGTCTGTGTATTGCTTGGATGTATCCTGGTAAATAATATTAGTATTTAATGAATAATTTAAACTGAGAGTCATTGACAACTTTTTTTTTTTTTAATAATATTCCAGTATTCCACTGAGGTGAAAGCATTTTTTTATTAACAGGTTGAAAACACTATTAGTAAAAGTGGGTCAAGGAGTGTGCCTATTTCTTACACAAATTTAGAGAAATAGGGCCTGGAATCCAGTACTTTGTGCTCTTACTAATATACTATTCACTGCTTATCCTTATCTTTTGTTCCAGAGGGTAAATAAACTTAGGAATACTTAGTTAACTTGAAAATCAATACTGCTGGGGTAGTCTTAGTGACTCAATCTGTAGATTGCCAGAGTTTGACTTTGGAACTGTCCATGAAGCTGTTCTTAAAATAATCCACTTTCACCACTTCAGCTGTCTTGTTTTTTTGCTTTATGATGTCCAAATTCATGTCATTAACTATATGCTTGCTGAATATCTTACCTGACTTCATTGATACTCTTTTGGAATTGAATATCAGTCAATGAGGGGGGTATAGTTTATGGTCAAAAGTTAGCATTGTTTTTGGAAGCAAATATGTAGGGATCCATATTTCTATATGGATGACACATGCTTAGAGTCAGCATGATAGTATACTTGGTTGTTAGCATGCACAGTGGACTCCAATTCCAGCTGTCGCACGAACTAGTTAGTCCACAAGCAGGCCATCTCACCTTTCTGAGTTCAATTAATTTTGTCCTTTTGAAGAAAGATTATTATTGACTTGCCTGCTTTCTCCTGAGTTTTATTAGATAAGATGCTTTATTTGAGAGAAAATACCCTAAGAATGTAGTCTGTTTCTAAGTGACCATTGTTTTTCTAAATAGAAGTACAATAAGCATGCTTAAATTTGCTTAATATTGACATTGTAAACTATTCATCTCCAATGTTTGCTGTTGAAATGTGAAGGAAATGAAGTTAATTCCAATGAAAAAACAATTGTTTTTTGTTTTGTAGGCATTTTGTTCCCAATATCACCTTTGGTCACCCTGTGGTAGAAAGCCTTCGAAAACAGTTAGGTCAAGACCCTTTCTTTGGTAAGTAGTAACAAAATGTTAAACACAGTGGTATAGCTATTAAATTATAGGCAAAACAATTTGCTTCTATATCCAATATAATGGGGGGGGGGTGTGAAGGATTGTTATTTCATTTCATATACTTTAATGGTCTAAATTTTGGTTGTACTCTCCCTTAAATCCAGCCTTTATAAAACCTGAATTGACTTGAAAGTTTTTTCTTGTATACCTCTGTTTTCCACCCTTAAATAATGTCTCCTATCAGGAATGCAGCCTCTGAGGTTGTATAGACCTGAAATTTGCAGTGCATTGCATTTTAATTTCTTTTAAATGTAAAATTTTAGGATTTATTTGCTATTTATTTTCAATTGTATGTCCAGAGTAGCAGAGTAGTTTTTCTGTTCTTCCCTTACTTCTTTCAGGACACATTTCTTCTTTCCTTCCCCCAATTAAAGGATACAATTCCACCTTCCTTATTACTACATTACTATATAGAATACATTAATGATTGTTACCTATCCTTTTTAGAGTTTTTATCTTATTCCTCAGGTTGCTGACATTTAAGAGCATCATCTTTTATGGTTTTAAATAGCTCAGCTGGATTTCCATCACCTCTGCCAGTCTTATTATTAACAGTGCTTCCTAAAGCCTACTTGATGTCCCCTGAAGAATGGGTCTAGATTTGTAACCATACCATTGTGGTTTTTTGTGACATTAAGATCTTTGTTGTCTCAGACACCTATCTTGTCTAAAAATATCTCCTTGTCCTATCAGAACTACTAGGTTGCATTCACCTTGTCTCTAATCATATTGTATTCCAGAATACAGGTTGAATGTGAGCCTGCTAGCAATTTGATTGAAGGGTTTGTTTGATTCTTCCGAGGCAGCTAATCATATCCTTGTAGAATTCTTTTTATTTGTATTCTTGCTATCTTACTATAAGGTCTATGATGATTGAAAGGGTTCGAAAGACATAGTTTCTGAGTAATTTAATCATTTAATTAATCATGCCAGCATATTATTAATCAAAGGATGGTCATTTGGGTATCTCTTAGACCAAAAACAGTGATGGCAAGCAGGCTTACAGTTTATATGCCCTTCTAAGAGTAGATATTCTGTGAGGACCTGAGAGTGACATCATATCACCCTTGAACAGAGAAACTCTAAATTTAGACCAGCTCCAGCCTTGGACTGTCCTGGCAACAGGATCTGTTTCCACCCCCTATTTTGGAGTTGAACACTATGGACTTCTCCACCTTAGAGTAAATTTCTTATAACACTCTTGTAACAGCTGGAATTGGATCAGACTAGTATTGAGAAAACTTAATTCAGTTTCATCAGTAATGTTCATCTAGGTGAGTTTTTAAAATCTTAGAGGAAAAGAAAACTCTATCTCCCCAAATTATTGTTTATTAATAATTATTTCAGGTTTTAACTGAGGTGAACTTATTGCTAGCAAGCTCTGGGCAGGGAGCAGCTAGATCGCACAGTGGATAGAGCACCAGCCCTGAAGTCAAGAGGACCTGAGTTCAAATGTGACCTCAGACACTTAACACTTCCTAGCTGTGTGACCCTGGGCAAGCCACTATTAACCCCAATTGCTTCAAACACACACAAACAGAACTGGGCAGATAAAATGTAGAGGTTAAATGAAAATAAAATGTGATTCCTACACATCCCCCTTATCTAATTATCAAGTTTAAGCAGCGGAAAAGACAACATGAGATGCTAAGAACTGTTGGATTTTTAGCAAAAAAAATCCAACAGTTTGTAATCTAAATGTGAGGCAGCATGTTGGAATAGAGAGAAAGTGCCCTGTGATTCAGGAAGAGCTGGTTCCAAGGCCTCCCTGGGGTCCATGTTAGCTCTGTGATCTTAGGCACCTCACTCTCTTGCCCCAAGCAAGTCTCTGAAGACTAAGTTCTTTTCTGCATTTATAGAGAAGTTCCTCCTTATGCAATAAAAATAGTATTTTTTTTTAAATACCAAACCTTTAAATATGAGACCTTTGTACATTGGTGGCATACTGCTGTAGGAATTGAAATAATCCATATTAACATTCTTGCTGTAAGCAAAACTAGAAAACAAAGATATTAAAGCTAAACTAAGCATGGGCTGCAGACTCTAGGAAGCCAGAAGCATTGTTGGGCTGGTGGTAGACTAATATTTTGAAAGAAAAATATGACCTCACTGAGGGACCATGTAGTCATATGCAGGGGATTCTGAACCTCAGAAAAGAGAAGGAAAAAAACTCCTGCAGAGTAGGAAAGAGACCTACACAATTTGAATGATCAAGGAGAGAATAAAGGATTGATTGGCGCATCAGCAAACCTTGTGTTTTGAGAAGCAATAAGTGACGGCTTGCTAGACTAATTGCTTGTGAAAAAGTCAATATCTTCTTACTGCTATGAAAAAGTCAATATCTTCTTACTGCTATTCCCAAGTTTTCCTTGAGTCAGAGCATAAATAGATTTTTTTAAAGTGTCTCTACTTCCTTGCAAAAATGGTGTGGGGGATGGTGACAGAGAAGGGGAAAGGCATTGTTAACAATCTGGTAGGGTCAATTGAATGATAGTTTTATTGTGCTCTTAAAGGCAAAAAGAAATTGCATTGTTTGCAGTTCTTAAATATAGGCAGAAAATGCCACAAGAACATAATTCTAGCTTTATATACATACACACAATCTCTTGTAGTGGTTGGGGGGAGCAAAATCCTATTAATAAGAGCACCTCCAAACCAAGTAAACATTACATAACAAGTATTTCTTTTTACTTTACCCTACTTGAAGGCATTTACCATTGCCATAGTCTCTTAATTGAATACCTTGCCTTAAGTTTCTTCCTTCTCTAATCCAGTTTTCATACAATTGCCAAATTGACAAGCCAAACATACACAGGTGTGACTGCAGCACTGCCCAGAAAGTTGAAATGGCTCCCTCTTGCTTCTAGGATAAAAATGAAGACATATTTTAGCATTTGAAGTTTTTCTTCATATTACTTTTCTGTGTGTATTCTACAAACTTACTTGCTACTTCCCATTTATAACATTCTGTCTCTTGCTTCATTGCCTTTGTGTAAGCTGGCCCCCATTCCTAGAATGCTATCCATTCCTGGAATATTTGATCTCTGGGTCTTAGAATACCTAGGAGAACTCTACAAGGCCTGCCCCCTCTGAAAATCCCTCCCAACCTCTTGAAAATATTTTCTGTTCATTTGTATGGGTAGTGTCATTCTCCTATAGAATGAAACTTTTGTTTCTATTTCTAGTATAGTGGATATATATTGAATTTAATTGCCTACAGTGATTCTTCAATTCTAGCTATTATATGTTAGAAAGGAAGATGACAAACTGAAAAATGTCTAGGGAAAGGTAGCTAGGATAGCAAAGAGCCCTGGTACATGTCATTTGAGTTCTCATTTGAAGGACCTAGAGATACTAAGATTAGAGAAAGGTGGGAAGAAACAAAAAACTATGTGGAAAACTGATTAGATTTTGTTCTACTTGTCTCAGGACACAACTAGGAACAATAATGATGAAGAAGCAATTTTTTTCTCAATGTAAGGAGGGAAAAATTTTTTTTTTTGGCCTAAAGATAGAATGGACTGTTTTAGTAGGTGTTTTCCCATGCTATCTTCAAGCAAATGTTGAATTGTAATGTTCTCTCTAAAATGTAATATTCTTTCCTTGGGGTCTCTGGAGGCAGCCTTCGTTTTAGTTCAGTAATCACCACAAGTGCAGCCAGGTGTCCAAATCCTTTATTGTCTCTTTCCTAGTCTTATCTCTTTTCCTTCGGCCTGGCTAGCTTTTTTATAGTCCAGATCCTTTATTATCTCCTTCCTGGGGCTGGGCAACTTTCTGGAGAGCCTTTCAGTCTGGCCTTGGTTTTGAGAGCTTGAGCTCCCCGCCTGCCTTCTCTGGCTTTTGAATCTCCCTGACTGAATCCTGGCTGAGGCTCCTCAATTATATGTGCTCTCTTATCAAATGTGTGAACCTTGTAGAACTATAGTACTAAGTACATGTACTGAACTAGAGAACTGTTAAGCACCAGGCTAAATTAGATAACTATTCCGCTCTATCAATTCCACTTACTTAGTACCTTGTAAGAATCCTTTGTTTCAAGGTCAGAGTTGTGGCCCATAACATTGAATCACTATTTTTGTTTGTAGAAGGGTATGATTCAGATTAGATGTCCTCTTGGCTCCTTTACAGTTTTGAGATTCTGTGTTAGAAAGGTGGGCATAGTGAAAAATCTTATAGTGCATCCTTAAGAAATAAAGAAGTCAGAGAAATGTAAATAACTGAGGTTTATAGCCATATGTCATAAAAAGTATTCTTCAAGGAATTAGTCATATATCTCTGGTGAGCACTAAATATCCTACCAAAAAAGTAAATATCTTTTATCTTAATATATGAAGAATTACTGATGTGAGAGTCTAGAATCAGTCAAGTTATTAATGCAATATCAGTACAAAAATAGAACAAAGGATAAAAATGAGAATGAGGCATTTACATGTAAAAGAGCTCCAAGCCAAAAAAGTCATTGGCTGATAAACAAATGAATAAGGTAAAAATATTGACTTTTATTGTCATCAAATCTTAGAGCAGTTATAGTTTTAATTAGCCTAAAGTTCTAAAGAGCCCAGCAGCTGCTTCTTGTAGAAAGCTAGTAATTTGTTAACTGGAAAGACATCAGCTTGAAATATTAACTCATTTGAGTAACAGTTATGAAAAAGTGTAGTGGAAGATTATCCATGTTGTTAGAGAATAGTAAGGAGAAAAATGAGCCCACAAAAAAACTGATAAGAAGATGGAGGTTTTATTATTTTAAGAGCATGAAACCAAAATGGAATACAACATATTCAAAGTAGAACATATTTTCCATATTTATATAGCTGTGATAATAGAACTGTACTTTTGGAATTCTAACATCTCAGTACTATATAAGAAAGTGGAAATAGTATTTAGGAAAATAAAGCTAATTAAAGCAGTTGGACTGAAGTAAATACACATAAAAGAAATTCTGCTGAAAATTGCACAGATTTGAAAACCATATATCTGTTTTCAAGATATGTCAGAAAGTGAAGGATATAAGGAGTGAGGGGAAAAAAAATTCATCGTTATCCCCCATTAACTGAGGTAGCATCAGGAGGTATTAAAACATGTTTAATAGTTTCTGCTTAGTATTACACAAGAGCATTTAGTAGGTAGAATTTCAAATTGATTGGGAAAATATAAATCAATCCAGTCTCTTTGTTCATACTTAATTTTGCTATTACTTTCAGACATGCACATGATGGTTTCTAGACCAGAACAGTGGGTAAAGCCAATGGCTGTTGCTGGAGCAAATCAATATACCTTTCACCTGGAAGCTACAGAGAACCCTGGAGCACTGATTAAAGATATTCGAGAGAATGGCATGAAGGTAGGAAGCAATGTCTGCTTTGTTTGGTACCTCTCCTACCATTAACTAAGTACAATCTTGGGCATGTCACTATTGAGCTAATCTTTAGATTTCCTCATCCATATAACATTCTCTGATTATTTCTTAATTCTTTTTCAAACATAAATATTCTAATGACATTTCTCAAAAATTACTTCCGGAAAGTGTTAAACATGAATACTTTTTAAGTTTCTACTTGCCTTCATTAATTGATATATGTTCCCAAATAGTAAGAATGCCACTGGAGACTTTTAGTTGGGCCTGTTTATCCAAAACGTTATCTGTGTAGTTGGAACTTGTTAGCCTCAGAAGACTTGTTTTATGTCTAGCATATACTGTTGATAGAAGATGAGGGTAATGATTTATAGACTAACATGTATCCTCTTGTCTTAGGTTGGTCTTGCTATTAAACCTGGCACTACTGTTGAGTATTTGGCACCATGGGCCAATCAGATAGATATGGCCTTAGTCATGACAGTGGAACCTGGGTTTGGAGGGCAGAAGTTCATGGAAGATATGATGCCAAAGGTAATACAGGGTGTGATGTCCAGATATAGCTATTTATCTGTGTCATGAAAATCAGCAAAAGGTTTCTTTTATTTCACAAGTTTTGCTTTGTCTTTTTTGTGAATATTAGAACATTATCCTCTTTGTTGTTGCTTGTCATTTTGGTTGTACACTATTGCTGAGTCTGTGACCTCACTCTTCTTATTATTCTTTTAGTCTCTTCTCTAAATATAGATATCTAGTTGAAACTGTTCCTTAAATTCAACCATATTTGTTTCTTCATTATCATCATCTTTAGGATGCACGTTTTAAAAAATCCAGAGGAAATGAGCAGTAGCCTTCACCACCCTTACTCAAACCCACCTTTCTTCCAAATTCTTAACTTTTCCTTATTGAAGACACCATGTATCTGTTGTGATACGGGAGCCACCTGGCAGTAGCTGCTGGATGTCTAACTCAGACCTGTAGATTCTCTTCATTCAAGGAGACTGAGAGGCAATTGTGTTCTCTGACCTCTCTTCTCTTCTCTTCCCTCCAATTTATGTCATTCCCAATCCACAAGGAACATCTGTGAAGGCTGCTTTGCAATTCCTTCAAGTTTATGATTCACAGTTATGGAGGCTCTAGGAGAATTAACTTGCCCCTTCACCTAGGCATGGTCCTTAATACTTATCATCTTTCCATTCACTTAGATTCTCAGCTTTGAAGTCATTCTGAACTCTTTATCCTTCTTCATCTCCCATAAGTGCTGAATTTTAGCAATACTTGTGGCACTTAACCTTGGAGTTATCTTCAACTCTTCAAAGCACTATATAGATGATAAGTATTATCTTCAGTTTTTTAAAGAAGAAAGTGTTTTGCAAATAATAGCAATTTAAACTTATCTCTGAGGGATTTCCAAATTGATGATCTCCATATTAAACATCCCCTTACATAAATAGGACATTTTGGATTATTTTTCCATAGGATTTTAATA
Source organism: Sminthopsis crassicaudata (assembly GCF_048593235.1). NCBI lineage: Eukaryota > Metazoa > Chordata > Mammalia > Dasyuromorphia > Dasyuridae > Sminthopsis > Sminthopsis crassicaudata. Next base: position 73,346,179 of record NC_133619.1, on the reverse strand, counting down.
CTTGCAATTTTTTTCCTAAGATTTAAATAAAATAAAATGACTTTTTGCAAGAAATTAGGATTCACAGATTTTTTTCTTGTCTTTATTTCTAGGTTCATTGGTTGAGGACCCAGTTCCCTTCTCTGGATATTGAAGTAGATGGTGGAGTAGGTCCTGACACAATTCACAAATGTGCAGAGGTAAGAAGCTTCCCAAAGTTCCTAGGCAAAATAAATTAGGAATTCTAAAATTCCTAACTATGACCAAGGGGTAAGGCAAACTAAACTTTTAGGGCAATTCAATTTTCCTATTTTCTTTTCCAGATTGACTTTGGCTAGACAATACAGTCTGGAGTTTTAGTACAGCAAAGTTAGAATAGTTAGACCAGCTACCTTAAATAGTGATGGGAAAGCAAATTCATCTGAGCAATATTTTGGACAATCATCTCTTGTCTTGGACCCCAAGGGAACCATTCCCATGGACTAGATTCCTTTCCCACATTTGTTGCTAAAAAAGAAGGCATATTATAGTGCAAGTCTTTAGGTGTTTTTCCTATGAAAGCAGAAATTATGTCTTGCAGATAATGATGACACTTTCATCATGGCTTCTCTCCCTCCTCTCCCCCCCAAAAGTGTGCATATTTATGTATGTGTGTATGTGTATATTTGAAAATGTATTGACACTTGTTTTAAAAATCAGTCATTTCTAGATGTCCTCCTGTCCATCGTACCATTTAAATCTTCTTTATAACATCAACCAATGGTGATTTCTTTTGATGGATGTTACATTCTGAACCTTTCCCCTACCTCTTCCAAGTAGAAGAATGATAAATTTTGTTGTTGTTCTCTGAGATTAAGACTGCTTGTTATAATTGTTCATTTTTCCTTCCTTTTTAGTGGTTCTTTTCACTTTTTTTTTTTTTCCCCTGAGGCTGGGGTTAAGTGACTTGCCCAGAGTCACACAGATAGGAAGTGTTACGTGTCTGAGACCAGATTTGAACTCTGGTCCTCCTGAATTCAGGGCTGGTGCTCTATCCACTGCGCCACCTAGCTGCCCCCTCACTTTTGATATCATGGTCATGGTTTATTGTTTACTTGGTTTTTACTCTTTTTTTATTTTGATTAAAGATACACAAAAGAGAATACATATATCATCACCAAAGCAAGCATGCCTCTCCTTGAAGAACCCTTTTTAAAAAAATGTTCTTGTTCTTGAACTGTTCCCTTTCCTTCACAAAAGAGAATACATATATCATCACCAAAGCAAGCATGCCTCTCCTTGAAGAACCCTTTTTAAAAAAATGTTCTTGTTCTTGAACTGTTCCCTTTCCTTCACCTACTCTATCCAATCAGTTGCAAAAGCCTCACAGGTATTGCTACCTAGGATCCTATTTCTCCCCACATTAGTGTTTTATAACCTCTTTCCTAAAATATTGTAGTAACTTCCTACCTGGTATCCTCTGCCCTTCTCTTCAGTGATTGCACCCTTACCTGAGTGAGTATTCACTATCTCTATCTCCATCTTCAAGAATGCCTAAACCCCTTATCTTAGCTTATTTAGTACTTAATCTATTGGCTTTCTACCTTGTCCTCTCCTTTCTCTTACCAAACCCTATTCTTTTGTCTCTATGGTGACCTTCAGTTTCTTGACCTCTTAGTTGCCTCCCACACCAGCTCTCCTGTAACAGCCACTCTCTCTTCTTCCCCAATTTGATTCTTAGTGAAGCAGTTCACCTGTGCATTGTCATTTTCCCCCATTCTCTGACCCACTTAATCTTATCACCAATGTACTCTACTCGGTCTCAGCCTTTGCCTCTCATCATTCTTAGCTTTGGCTTCTACACACATGCTACTGGATATAAGTGGTTTGAAAAACCACACAACTATTCTTATTGTGTCCACTTCACATTTCTGTTACATCGCCTCAGTTGGGCCCTCACAGTTTGTCAGACAAATTTTCTTCATGGTGGCTTTTCCAAACCTTTTCATTTCCTTCTCAAAACCTCCCCATGATTCCCTTTCCTTTAGTCTCTTAGCTGAGAACTTTTTCTTCAATTTTATATTACAGAAAAAGTTGAAACTGTTTACTGTGTGTCCCCTTTTTTCTTCTTCTATTGGTCAAATGTCTAACTACTTTCCTTCACTCCTGTCTCTTACTCCTTAACCAAAGTCTATGTCTCTATAAAAGCAATCCCTCCCCATTCCCTTTTCTCAGCTCTATTGCCCCTGTCATCCCCACTTTTATTTAGCTTGAATCTCTCTGTGACTCCTGTCTTCAAACATTTCTGTGTCTCCATCCATCCTCTATCCCCCTTATCATTCTGTATCTTTTCTGTGGAACATTTTGAAATAGTGTACAAAAGATGCCTCCACTTTTTCCCCTTAACCCTTACAATCCCAACCTCATCATCCCAACAAAACTGCTCTCTCCAAAATTATGAATATTCTCTTTAATTTCCAAATCCAACAGCCATTTTTCTCTCAGTCCCTTCTTGATGTCTCTGCAGTGTAGGCTTTGATGCTTGGTGACCTTTTTTTCCTTGATGTTCTTTTCTCTCTAGGTTTTTGGGTAATACTACTCTGTACTGGTTCTCCTATGTATTAAAATTGTTCATCATTTCCCTTTGCCCTGGAACCTTATCTAAATCATGCTTTCAAACTGTAGGGATTCCAAAAGGTTCTATCCTGGGACCTTTGTTTTCCCTCTTTGTACTACTTTACTTGGTGATCTCATCACTTCTCATGGATTTAATTAACATTTCTGTGTTAATGATTTTCAAATTTGCCTTTCCTGCCTTAACCTCTCAGCTGACTTTCAATATCATTCTTCTGGCTGCCTTTCAGACGATCTCAAATTAAATGTCCAGTAAACATCTTAAACTTAACATGGCTACAGCTGAACTCATTATCTTCCTTCCCTAAGCTCTTCCACCAATTGCATCTTCCATATTACTGTCACAGAACACCATCTTCCTAATCCTCCCATCTATCAGCTGAGGTGTCATCCTTGATTCCTCGAAGTCTCTCACAATTCATATCCAACATTTTGTTTTTTACCTTTGCAACATCTCTCAGATGGGCTTTTTTCTCTCCTCTAATAGTGTCACCATGTTGACACTCTCTCATCAGTTCACTCCTGGACTACTAAAATATACCATTGGTGAGACTCAAGTCTTTCTCCATTACAATCCAGCCTCCATCCCGCTACCAAAGTGATTTTCCTAAAGCACAGGCCTAACCTTATTTTCCCCCAGTCAGTAAATTCCAGTGGCGCCCTGTTGTTTTCACAATCAATATAAAATTTTCTGTTTGGTTTTCAAAGCCCTTCATAATCTAATCTCCCTACCTTTCCACTTTCCTTACACCTTACTCTCTGCCATGTATCCTTCCATCCAATGACATTGTCCTCCTGACTGTTCATAACCAAGACAATCCATCTCTCTGCATGTTTTTTGATCGATCTTTCCGTCCCTAGAGAAAAGTAGGACAGATGCTCTGAAAGAAAAAACAATGGAGTCTGCATATAGTAAAGCAGTGAACTTGACTAATTTTTGGCAAAACTTCGAATAGTGTTGTTAAAGACATGGATAGTGGGCATCTAAAAGAAAAAGTGGTCATCTAGCTAGTGGAGTTTCATTTAGAACAAGTCTGTGCCAAACTAACTTTCTTTCTCTGGCAGATTTCCTAAGTTGGTACATTTTAGGGAATGTTGAAGCTAGTTTACTTAGACATCAGGAGAACTTCTTATGCCATTCTTGTGGGGAAAATGGAGAGATGAGCTAGGCAGGTTGATTTGGAGCTAATTGAATGACTAGGCACAAGAAGTAGTGATGAAGTTTTTCCAGAAGAAGTTAGTCCTGTGGTGCTTAGTGACTTTTAAAAGTATATATTGTTCTGTCAACGGCCTTTTATTAGTTATTCTGTGTCAGCTGTGCTAAGTGCTGAGGATACAAGTAAACAATGAAATAGCCCCTGCCAAAAAAATGAAATAATTCCTGCCCCAGAGGTTGTTCACATTCTAATCACTGAAAAAGAGCATAACTATATACAAGCATATACAATAGAAAAGCAATATAATTGTGACAAAGGAGAACACTAGCAGCTTTTCTCCATTGAAAAAAAGCTTCATAGGGAAAATGGCAGTTGATCCAAAATAAGGGATTCTAAGAAGTTAAGCTGAGGAAGGAGTGCATTCTACGTTTTTGGGTACAGCCAATGCAAAGGAGCAACAAGGCCAATCTAACAGTAATACAGTGTGTGGGAAACATCTTGCTGTATAATGATGTTGTAAAGGTAAGTTAGTGCCAGTTCATGAAGGCCTCTAAGAGTTGAACAGATCTGTTTTTATTTGATCCTAAAACCACTGATTCTGATTAAATAAAGGAGTGACATTCTCAGATCTGCATTTTCAAAAAATCAGCTTGATGTGGAATATAGGTGAAAATGAGGAGAGACTTTAAAAATACCAATTAGGAGGCTTTGGCAGTAGTCTAGGCAAGAGGTTATGAGAATCTTAAGGTGAGGGCTGTGTATGTATGAGAAAAGTAATGATTCAAGAGTTATATTAAATATTAAATTATAAATATATATAATTATTATATATTATTTATATATATTTATATATATAATTAAAATATATATATTTATATATAAATAATTTATATTATATATAAATTATATAAATATATAATTATAAGTATTAAATTATAACGTTTGTGAATTGGTTAGATGCAATGAGTTGAGAGTTGAGGTACTTTGTCTTTGAATCTAGGTGACTGGAAGAATTTATGCCCCTGGAAGAAAATTTGTAAAAGAGGAAGATGGTGAATTCCATTTTTAGATAATTTAGATGATTTTAGACTTGATTGATAGATGTGTGAGTCTTCTGAAGAGAGGTTATGACAAAACCCAAAGTAGCTGATATATACAGTATTAGAAAACCTAACAGCGGAAGAAAAATTGATCCAGGTCAGAGTTTTCAGCTAAACTCCTAGTTAAGACATTACATATCAACAATGAACCAACAGTGGAGCCTAAGGAGCAGTCGGTCTAGCAGGAAAGCCAAGTGAGAACCTAGAGAAAAGAGGAGAGGATGGACAGCAGCATCAGATGCTCCCAAGAGTTGGAGAATTAAGGATTGAGAAAAGACTATGAGAATTGGCAGTTGAGATCACTGGTAATTAAGGAGAGAGCAGTTGTAGTTAATAAATTCAGTTAACATTTAATTACTTTTAGTCAGATGGCCTGTAGAGTTTATGAGAAAAAGAGGAGAGCAAGTAGAAAAGATATATGTGGGTAGATAGCTTTTTCTAAGACCAAAGGTAGAAGAATATAGTTTTAAGTAATTGGTAGTAGGAATATTCTTAGCATTGAGAAAATTCCCAAACAAAAGGAACAAACAGTATGAGATTGGTCATTACAGCAGGGAGAGGATCATTGCAAGGACAATCTGGAGAAGATGGGTGGAAAAGATGATTCAGGGAGTGTTAATTTACTTTGGTGGGAAGAGGCCTATCAGAGACTGGAAAAGTGGAATAGGGAATGAGAGATGTCTAAAGATTTTTGAGATATAGAGAAAGGTACGAGAGGGACTAGCCTCAATATTTTCTCAGTAAGGTGAAATGTGAGGCAAGTGGAAAGGGTAAAGAGAGGGATTGTGTGAACATGGGATGAAATAAATTAAAGAGTTCAAAGATTGCTGAGGACTGAAGAAAGAGTATGGTGTAGAGTTAAATTGGCTAATTGTAGATTTGAGTTTGAGAAAGAAGGATGGTAAAGCTAAGAGCAGATGAAATGAATTAAGGAAAGCACTGAGAGAGGGGTTAGAGGTCCATCCTAGATAGGATGAAGAATAGGTTTAGAAATTCTCTTAGGAGAATAAGGCCCTGTTAGGCATGTGTACTTACTGTACTGTTAGGAGCACAAGAATTGCCAAGGACAGAGATGGTAAAGCCCTATCTTCGAACAGATTTAAAACTGGGAGCAATAGCTAATATATAGGCTGACAGGATCGAAAAGACATAGACTAATGTATTTGATTGAATATAATATGAAATTCAGAACTTACATTTGGGTTTAAAAAAAATCAGTGTAGAAGTCAGTATAGTTAGCTGTATTTCATGTAAAATCCTTTTTAATGAACTGCATGGCCATCATTCAAATGTGATACAGCATTCCAAAAAGCTGATGTAAACTTAGGCTAAGATATAGACTGAGAAGAGGCCAATAGTTCTGCTAAACTTTCTTGTAATCAAGAAGGCCTCATGTAGTATTGGGTTTCATACTGGAACGGCTCCCTTTATCACCTCTGACTTGGACTATTGTAATAGCCTTCTAATTGGTCTCCTGCCTCCAATCCATACCTTCCTCAAAATATTCCTAAAATATAGATTGTTGGCATTTCACTGCTTATGAAGCTAGAGTGGCTCCCTGTTGCCTAGGATTAAATACAGACTCTTGTTCTGCATTTAAGTCAATTTATCTGGTTCCACCTGTCTTTCCAAAGTGATTGTGTATTAATGTGTTATTAATCTTCATGCCTTTAATGATTCTCCTCTTTAACTTCCAAGAAATGGAAATGTCTTATATTTACTCATCTGTGCACATTACTTCTCCTAATGGTATTTAAGTATAGAAGAGTAGAAGGTATTGGAAATAATTGAGGTTTAAAGTTTGTTTTTAATCTCTTTTATGGCAAATATGAAATCTCATACACAAATTTCATATAAGATTCACATACTTACCAAGTACATTATTGCGTTTTATATTTATTGGAAGAACTTCAAAAGTTTTAAATTCGGGAGCAGCTAGGTGGCGCAGTGGATAGAGCACCAGCCTTGAGTTCAGGAGGACCCGAGTTCAAATCTGGTCTCAGACACTTTTAACACTTCCTAGATGTGTGACTCTGGACAAGTCACTTAACCCCAGTCTCAGGGAGAAAAAAAAAAAGGATTAAATTCATCTTGAAGATATTTGTTTACTTTTGAGATTTTCTTAAATGTTTATACGGTGACTTTTTTCAGATAGTTAAGGGAATATTTTATATCAATTCCAGTCTGTTAGATGCTGAGGTTGATACATTCATCTTGTCTGTTGTGAATTCTTATGTTCCTTGCTCTTTTTGTGTACAGTTGATTAATCTCAGTATTTCTCTCTTTCAGGCAGGGGCTAATATGATTGTTTCTGGTAGTGCCATCATGAGGAGTGAAGACCCCAGATCTGTCATTAATCTCTTGAGAAATGTTTGTTCAGAAGCTGCTCAGAAACGCTCTCTGGATAGATGAGATTTCCAAACAGCTTTACTCCTCGTGCCCAGTCCACCTCCTTCTAGACCAGTTTTTTCAGCCTCATTTTCACCTGGCACACAAGAACACAAGCTCAAGACTCAGGCCACTGATGTTGTTGGGGATGTGATACCAGTGTCTATCCTGAATAGTTTGTCTTCATTTTGTTGACTTCAACATAAACACAGATATGCTGAGAATGGAAATAGCTACATATGTGACGACTACTAGGTTTTTTAAAAAGAGATAGGAATTAAATTTTCATGTGGCCAAAAAACAAAACAAAACAAACAAACAAAAAAAAACCCCACATCGTTTTTACTGGAAGACTTGGTTTTTATAAAAGGAATATATTATGATGCCTTGTCCTGAGTTTAAAAAGCCAAAATGCATCTCAAAAGCAGAAGAAAAAAACCCAGCAGCTGCTAACTTTAAAAAGGACTCAAATGGGTAATACTGCTACTCTTAAGAGAACTGCATCATTATAAAAAGGTTTGCATTGCTTATTAGTATTCTTTAGGGGGAAAAAAAATGTCCTTTTGTTATCATCAGTTGATTTTTTTTTTTTTTTTTTTTTTTTCCATATCCAGTTTGTTTATATGAATCAATCACTGGGCTTGATTTCTTGGGAGAAAGATCCAAACTCCATGCTGTGATTAGAATGAGATTGATTCCTTTTAAAAAGTTTTATCTCTTCCCACTCCCTCTCAGCCATCCTCTTTATGCTTCTCTTGACCATATTTTCACGTGACTAACCACCTACTTGTTCTCCTAATAGACCAAATTACACAAACCATTCCCCTTTGTTTTCTTTCACTTTCCGCCTACTTTCACCTACTTTGGAACTAAATTAAGATGAGTGAGGATAATAATGTTTACAAGAGTTTATTTTTTATACATTTAAAAAAATTTTATTTCTGGCTGTTTCACGCCTATAGCAAAATATGTTCAATACTTGTTCCGAGTGTCGAACTATCTCTTTCCAGATCAAAGTTTCAGAAATACCCTCAGAGGGTCCTTCAAGTACCTGGGTCCAAAAATACAGGAGTCAGACAAGTCTTTCTTGATGACTGTCCTCAACTAGTCACAAAGAAAAAACTGGTGGGAACTATTCCAAATGACTTTAATCGACCACTTGTTGGTTATACTAGTGCCAACTTGGATAAGAAATAATTTCATCTATCTATGAATCTAGAGTATACTTAAATCTTGCAGACACTCAGGTACTTCTTGCATCCCGAATCTGATTTAATTCATCTAATACTCTTAAAAGAAGTAGAATAGTTATTGTCTCCACTTTACAGCTGAGGAAAAGCTGTAATTCATAGAGAGCAGGTTACAGTATTAGACAGTGGTACCTGTACAGGAATTTGGAGTCAGCACTTGGGTTTGACTTACATTATTCCTCATGATGTTGACAAGAACTCCGAGTCCTCTTCTGGGGTCTCACAGCCCTAAATGCATGAAGTTTGATCTTACAAGAGTATGTCCGACACTTATTTTTTTTTACTTCTAGTGGTGGTGGTGGGTGGTAAAGATGCTGTGATCCACCAAAGCTTTAGTTTTTAACTACTGTGCTTAATCAGAATGTAGATAATAACTGTAATGATTGCTTCAAAAAAAAAAAAAAATGGGAGCAAAAGAATTTTAATTAACCTCAGGTTGAAATTAAATTTTATGTCATTCATTGAGGTATATTTACTGTAAACAAACACGATGTTGATTGAATGAATACTGTGTGGTGGGGCCTAGGCTTGCAGCATTTAAAGTATGTAGTTTTTTTGCTTTTTTAAATAGGACTTTTATCTTGCTTTGTGTTTTGGAAAGCAGGAAATGGAAAATTTTGAAATAATTTCACAAAGGAAACCATTGAAAATTAAATTGCACTATCATCAAGCTATGTTGTTTTGAAATTTTTTCCTTGATACTTTATATATCTGATGAAAGAGTGATTAGTATTGATCGTTTCAGTATTTTAATCACATTCACACTACAAAAGACATATAGAAATAACTTTAATTAAAAAACTTACATAGAAGATCATGGTATCAGACATGACAGCAAGATTCAAGTTTAATTTTCTGGACAAACTTTGTGTTTGTGAGGCTTTTGTTTTTGTTTTTCTTTAAAAATAAATGTACAGTGAAACCACAAGCAGAGGTTTGTCAGTGCTGAAATTTGACTGAACTAATTTCTCCCTCCCCCCCACAGGGTCCAGTATCAGTTTCCAATCTCTGACAAAAACTGTGTCAAATCACAAAAACTAGGCCAGCTGGCCAGTGTTAGTTTAGTGCATGTGGGTACTACAACTTGAAGCAATAGCTTTTCCTTGAGAAAAAAAGTGATTTCTATAAATTGTCCTCAACTGTTCCACACAGCAAAATTCTAGTGGTATGATAGCTTGCTTAAAAAAAGGATTCCATTTAAATGCATATGATTTGGTATAAATCTGATCGGCCCTCATTTTAGAATAGAAGTAGATATGAATGGACAAATCATCACTTGCTTTTAAAGTGAGATGTAAGGAATCCAGAAATTCATTAGCCAGGAATATAACAAAATAGTATTTTTGAGCTAATACTGATGGTTATTTCCCTTTCCATGAATTATTTTAAATAAGCATATTTTAAAGACCCATTTGGGTTCTTGTAGCACAGTGAGAATGGAGTAGTAAATATAGGTGAAGCCAAAGTTTAATATCTTAAAGACATGGTGTCTTAATGTACCAATTAAACTCTCTTTGGAGTGAACAGAAAACAGCCTGTGGTGTCTAACAAATCGGTGATTTAAAAATAAAAGACTATCTCATTTATATATAAGAATTTTATAAAGGACTTCCCCTTGTTAATGGTAATGAAATATATATAAAAAAAAAATAACTCCCCCATAGTTAACAATCTTCAGAAGTCTATATTTAAAATCTTTTTGTGTTTATGTATCTATATAGCTAGGTATTGGTTTTTATATCCTCAGGGTTATTCATAATGTGTATTTTAAAACTGAGTTGGTAGACATAACAGTACTTTTAGAATATGTAAGGCAGTTTGATGAGTTCAGTGTTTTTGTTTCTTGTATGTTAAGAAAATAAAAAACCATTATGCTATAATCTGACACAACAGAACCATATAGTACATCTTAGAAGGGGGGAAATTATCAGTACCAAAAAGCAGGCATTTGACACCAGAATTCAGGAAATAATTAGGTCATTTTCTTGGTGTCAATGATCTGGCCTTGCCTAATAAGATGAAGTGATTATTGCACCTGGGGTCTGAAGACCAAAAGAACTATTTTCTCTTGTGGTTCACGAAGGAAAGAAAGTGTCATTTTTTATTTTTAACCTGTCTTTTAGCAAGAAAGATTAATACATTACATGCAGTTTACTTTAATGCATTGGAATTGTGGGTATTCTTTTGTTGTTGAATAGGGTTGAGGGAGAGGGGCTTGCCTTGTTTTCTCCGGTTTAATTAGCTTTCTTAATGAACCACTAAGTTCCCTGTCACCTATTTTTCTTTAGACTACTGAGTCCTAGACCAGGAGGTTTGCAATCTTCTAGTCTGTCTACTGATTGCTTTTTTGGAGGATGACTGTGATCTGACACAGTGCTACAGAAGACTTCACCAGGGAAAGTTGTGCTTGGCCTTTCAGTCTGATAGGTTTTTAAATCTTGGCACAATAAGGCTACCTCTTCATCCTTCAGTGGAAAAGCCCGTCGTTCCCACCACACTGACTGAAAAGCAAAGGGAAAAAAAGAATGATTTTCAGTTGAGCGATAACTAATTATGTATAAAGCCTTATGTCAGATTTTACAGACCTATTACTAGGTTTTTTTGATTAAGGAAAGATCAACTACTCCAGGCAAATATCTGCTGATTCTTGAATAAATACAAAATGAAGCAAGGAAATATAATTGAATGTGCCGGTACTCCATTACATCAGGTCAACAATGTAAGGCTACCTCAGTAACATTTAACTACAAATACTGAATCTTTTCTTTTGGAGAGCAGGAGCTGCAGGATATACTCATTTCATAGAGCACATGGTAGTGGAAGTGGGAAGTTGGGGTGCAGTTTGTTGAGGATGTTCCCATTCCTGATTGCACCTTTATTTCTGGGTTTTCATTACTGTGCTACTCTTATCTTATGAGGAATTGGAGTTCACCTATTAAGAGGTTTTTCTCTATTACCATTGAACATATATATTACCTTCCCATATTCCCAAGCAATTTATTTTGCATGAAATGGAAAAGAGTTTATTATATAGTTGAGACCTGAGCACAAGAAACTGCAGTGTCCTTCTCGTGGGTTACAGATCAGTCCCCTAGGGGAAAAGACTCAAACATTGTTCATTTTCTCCGTGTGTCACATTTTATTAACTACTTCACCTCTGCACCTCTTGGGTTTCTTTTTCCTCTCTTTACTTAAAGCAGTTTTATTTTTATTCTCCCTAATAAATTGGATGGCTGAAAGATAATCCTTTCAACTCCTCTAGTAGGAAGATTAAGCAGAATGTTATATCTGTTATTTGGCATTGGAAAAATCACAAATTAGCATGTCTATTATCCTTAGTCACTATGCTTGTTGAAATCAGTCTGTCCAAGGAATTCTGAAGCCCTTTCCAAGTTTTTTAAAAGAGAGGCAATATTCACAAAATTCTGACTTGTTAACTTTTCTTAATAAATCACTAAATTCCCAGGCATCTTTTTTTCTTTTAAACCAGGAGGTTATAAACTTCCAGTGTGTCAGATTGCTTTTTTTTGATACCAATAACATTTCACATGCAAAGAAATCAAATTTCAGAAAATTTAATTTTTAATTACTAAGGAGAAGCCAGTATGGTTATAGTAGAAAAGAGCTAGCTTTAAAGCCAGGAAGATTCACACCTCTGACACATACTAGCTTGACCCTGGACAAGTCATTAAAAATACTTTGGGCAACTCTGCAACCCTAGAAGCTACATAACTGCAGTGGTAGAGGTTTCTCACTTAGGAGTTCTCTATCTTAAAGAAATAATGTGTAGTTCTAGTCTTCAAGTTGCTTAGGTAACCAGTAGCGGAACCAAATATTGGACAAAGCTTGTGACTTCCTAGTTCACACCATTATGAAGGTTATGACAGAAGTTTGCATTTTCTACAAATACAGGTTAAAAAAAAAAAGTATGGTAAAGTATGCATTAGCTTAACATCTTGCTAGCAATGTGTTCCCTACCTTGGCTTCTTGATTTTTATTTAAGAAAGGTGAGGCATCCACACAAAGGCCATGCATTTCAGAAGGAAACTCAAGGACAGCTTCAGAAGCACAATGTTCAACAGTGTTAACATCACTGTGATTTTCTTTTAATAGTGAATCTTGTCCTTGCTGCCCTTCAGCATATTTGCCATAAGATCTAACAGGAAAATAAAAACCATTATTACAAATATGATTTATAAATTAGTCCCTTCACTTTATATGAAGCAAAAAATTGGGCCCATAGTTTAAAAAGACAGACAAGGGATCTTATAGATTTAATATGACTGGACAAAGTAGTCTTCCATAAAGATCAATTTGATTACTACAGTAGAGTCATCAAGCTTATATTAAACAGTGACAACTATGCAAGGAAGATAAATGTAGGCGGTGAAGTGCTATTCAAATAATTCCTTTTATTTTTAGAAATGGTACATCTCGAGGTGATTCCATTAAACTGACCTCACATAAATTTGCCAGTACAGTTGGGATAAGGGCTTCTTTACTTCAGGACCCCAGACACCATCTAGTCTAACACATACAACAAACCTAATTCCTTTGCTCCTGTTTCTGATTATACTTAGAGAATTAAGTTCACATGACACCCTTTCAGTACTGCTAAGTAGCTTTCATATTTCCCCTAAGTCTGACTTTCTCCAGAATAAAACTAGGTAGCATTTATATAGTGCCTTAAGGTTTAGGAAATGCTTAAATATTTCATCTGATGATTGTACATCTATAACTTATATCAGATTGCTTGCTTCTTGGGAGGAGAGGGTGAAGGAAAAAAACAAACTCAAAGAAATGAAAGTTGAAAACTACATGTAATAAGAAAAAAAGTAGTATTAAGTGAAAAAACCAATTCCTTCTCCCTCAAAAATCTCATTTGATCTCCGAAACAACTCTCATATGTTTTCAGTGCCTTTCCTAAAATATGGTATCTCGAAATGAACACAATATTTTACTCATTACCTAAATATATAGTCTAATAATAATCAGTAATAAATATACCTTTTCCTTAAATTTTTCTAAATTTATCCAATTTTTTGATGTCATTTCATTTTTTCAAGTGCTTAAAATTATACTGAAACTTTTTTTTTTTTTTTAATGGCAATTACCTGACCCCTATTGCCTGGCTCTGTGTTCCAATGATATTCTGTTGCAACGACACCCATGAAGGGCTCAATTCATATCTTCCTCTACACCGCTGTAGGGATAGATCTCTAGGCTGTGGAGAAAGATGTGAATTGAGCCTTGTACATGCTAGGACATCTCTTGGAGTGAGTGTTCTACAGCAAGGCTGGACATCTTGAGACCTAAACAAAGGAATATGTTTTTAGTCATATTAATAGATGCCACTAAGATTAAGTAAAAGTGACTGGTTTCACATCATATAATGAACTATGAATATGAATACTCTTTCCATACCTTGGCTATATTGAAAGGATCCTGTTTACCAAATCTGTACCTTTTTGTAGTATGTCAAATGTAAAGTTCATTTTTATATAAATTTCATAAACTAATGTCCATTTGAGTTGTAATTGAAACCAGTCTTTCTAGATTATGGTAGTTCGGTGTTAAAAGATTTTCTTAAAAAGATATGATGAAACAGTAATATTCATATACTTTATCAAGCTCATACTTTTTAAAGTATTAATGGTTATTTGAAATAACTTATTTTTAGGAGCCAAGATGGTGAAGAAAAGGGAGGGACTCACCTGAGCTCTCCCAAATTTCCCATCAAACAACTTTAAAATAATTCCTCAAAATGAATTCTGGAGTTGCCGGAGCAACAAAAAGATGGGGTGAAAAAATTTCCCAGCCAAAAAAATGTAGAAGGTTGGTGGGAAAGACATGTTTCTTTGCAATGAGAATTGAGCAGTCCAATGTGGACAATGTCTAGCAACACAGCAGGAGGCCCCAGGGGCAACTGAATCATCATCAGCAGCAGCTTCTAGAACTCTCAGCCCGAAGAAGGGAAAGGGTGGACAACTGGAGATTACAAAAGTCCCTTTGCTGGCCCTAGATGCAGACTATTTCATAAGTCATACAAAGAGCTGGGTCATGGTCCCAAAGTGAGGAGCAATAGCCTACCAGAATTTGAAGCTGTAAGAGAGCAAGAACCTTGGTTATTACCCTTTCAGTTAAGACTGCTTTTATGGTCATTCACAGACGAGAGTAGAGGCTAGGTGAGGAATAAACACCTTGGAAAAACTGAAAACTTACAGATCTCCAGAACTAGCTTTGAAAACAGCTACATAAAAAGCCTGAAGCTTGGGATATTGGGATAAAGGAACCCAATTTTAACTTACAGGAAAAAGATCAGAAAGGTCAGTAGGCTGAAAAATGAGCAAACAACAACAAAAAGAAACTGACCATAAGTAGCTAATATATTGATAGGGAAGATCAAAATGCACACTCAGAAGAAAATGAAGTCAAAACTGCTATATCCAGAATCTCCAAGAAAAAAGTCTATTGGTCTTAGACATAAAAAAGGATTCTTGAAAGAGCTCAAAAAAGATTTTATAAATCAAATAAGAAAGGTAAAAAAAATTGGGAAAAGAAATGAGATGCAAGAAAATCATGAAAAAAAGAATCAACAACTTGGTAAAATAGGCACAAAAATAATGAAAATAAACACCTTAAAAATGGAACAGGTTGAATGGTTTTTTAAAAGTCACAAAAATTCTTATTAGAGAAGAACTTAAAAAGTAGAATTGGCCAATGTTACACAAAAAGTTCACTTAAGAAAAAAAGTCTGTTCTTTTGAAATGAGTGAGCAGAACCAAGAGAACATTGTGATGATCAACTGTGATGGACTTGGCCCTTTTCAACAATGAGGTGATTCAAGCCAATTCCAATAGACTTGTGATGTAACATCTGCATCCAGAGAGGATTATGGTGACTGAATGTGGATCAAAGCACAGTATTTTCACCTTTTATTGTTTGCTCGCTTTTTTCCTTTCCTTGTGTTTTTTTTTCACCATTTTGTTCTGATTTTTTTTTTGACATATATTTGATCTATATTGGATTGTTTGCTGTCTCGAGAACAGAGAAAAGGGAGAAAAAATTACAATACAAGCTTTTGCAAAGGTGAATGTTGAAAACTATCTTTGATTGTATTTTGAAAAGTAAAATACTATCAAAATAAAAAAGGAAAAAATTTAAGAATTATTGGAAAGCCTTGATCAAAAAAAAAAAAAAAAGTCCAGGTATCATATTTCAAGAAATTATCAAAGAAAATTTTCCCGATATTCTAGAGCCTGAGGATAAAAGAGAAATTGAAAGAATCAATTGCTCAACTCCTAAGGATAACCAAAACTGAAAACTCGAAAAAATATTATAGCCAAATTCCAGGGTTCCCAGGTCAAGGAAAAAATATTGCAAGCAGTCAGAAAAAAAGAATTCAAATATGGAGCCACAGTAAGGCTAACAAGATTTAGCAGCTTCTCATTAAAGTATTGGAGAGCTCTCTATATGACATTCCAAAAGGCAAAAGACTAGGCTTACAATCAAGAATCACCTTTTCAGCAAAACTGAACATAATCCTTCATGGGACATTCATTGAAATAGAGAATTTTCAAATATTCATGATGAAAAGATCGGAGCTGAATGGAAACTTTTACTTTTAAATGCAAGACTCAAGGATAAAAAGGTAAAGAGAAAGAGAAATCATAAGCGTCAGTAAAATTAAACTTTTCATTCCTATGTGGGAAAATAATACATGTAACTCCTAAGAATCTTACCATTATTATGGCAATTGGAGGATGCATAAACAAAGGGCCTGGGTGTGAATTGACCATGCTGGGATATCTCCACCCCCATGCCCCCCCAAAATTTAAAGTGTGAGAAAGAGAAAAGCACTGAGAAATGGGGAAAAAGAAGTAGAAGGGGGAAAATTATTTCATATAGAAGACATGAAAGAGTTTTGAGTGGAGGAGAAGATAGGGGAAGTGGGGAAAAGTAACCTTACTCTCATTGGAATTAGCTCAAAGAGAATAACATCTTACCCTATAGGAAAAGAAGCAGGGGTGAGGGGCTGGTAAAAAAGAGAGGGTGGATTGGGAGAAGACAATAGTCAAGCAAAATACTTTTGAAGATGGACAGGATGGAAGGAGAAAGAAAAAAGGATAAATGGGAGAAATAGGTTAGAGGGAAATACACAGTAATTATAACTGAAAAAAATAGCAAGTTTCTTTATAAAGGCCTCAATTATCAGATATATGAGTAAAATTTTTAAGGATACAAATAATTCTTGAAAAATAGTCAAAGGAGGCAATTTTCAGATGAAGTAACCAAAGCTATCTGTACTCATGTGAAAAAAAAATGTTCTAAATTACTATTGATTAGGAAAGACAAAACAATTCTGGAGTATCACCTACAACTACTGGATTGGTTAATATGACAGGATAGGAAACAAATGTTGAAG
Organism: Sminthopsis crassicaudata; assembly: GCF_048593235.1. Lineage (NCBI taxonomy): Eukaryota > Metazoa > Chordata > Mammalia > Dasyuromorphia > Dasyuridae > Sminthopsis > Sminthopsis crassicaudata. Next base: position 73,329,267 of record NC_133619.1, on the reverse strand, counting down.
GAGACTTGGGAGAACTGAGACACTAATGTATTGTTAATAGACTTGTAAAATGACTCAGCTATTCTAGAGAGCAATTTGGAACTGCTAGGTCTATATCCCAAGGAGGTAAAAAACAAAAGGGAAAAGGAACAAAATGTACAAAAATATTTATAGCTACTCTTTTTGTGGTAGCAAAGAATTAGAGACTGAATTGATGTCCACCAATTGGGGAACAGCTACAAAACTTGCTATACATGATTTTGATGAAATGCTCTCAGAAAAGCCTAAAAAGATTTATATGAATTGATACAAAGTAAAATCAGTACAACCAGGACAACATTGTACATAGTATCAATAATATCATACCAATGATCAATTATGAATGACTTAACTATTCTCAGCAACATAAAGATAGTTCCAAAGGTCTTAAATTGAAAAATGCTTTGCTCCCCAGGGAAAACACACACACACACACACACACACACACACACACACACACACACACACACAAACAACTAATGGAGTCTAAATGCAGACTGAAGCTTACTTTTAAAGGCTTTATTTTTCTTGTTTTGATCTGTTATTTTCCTTCATAATATGACTTGATGGAAATGTTTTGCATGATTGTACACATAAACTTAAAGCAAACTGCTTTTTTTTTTTTCCCTCTGAGTCAAGTGAAGTTAAATGACTTGTCCAGAGTCACACAACTAGGACGTCTTAAGTGTCTAAGACCACATTTGAACTCAGGTCCTCCTGACTTCAGGGCTATCCATTGCGCCACCTAGCTGCCCCGAGAATATTTTTTTTTAATTTGTTTTTGGTTTTTTTGAAATTGTTATCCTATTTTTATTTAAGAGAACTAAAATACTATTCATAAGCCCACACCAGCTATCCCTGAAGTTGATGGTAAATACATGTGTGGCAGGGACAATGCAGAAATGTGAATTTTATCTTTGTGCCATCAGCCATAATACCAATACCCTCATCTGTGAAATATCTTTTGTTTCTTACACATAAGCAGAATGAATGTTGTGTTCACATGCTGTGTCTACCCATTTTTTCCAAGGGTTTTTTCTTCAGAATTTTTTACTTGCTAAATTCACTATGGGATCCTGTATGACTTCTGTTCTCAGCTTTGTTAACACTTGCCTGCTATTTCTTCTGTGCCACTTGCTTTGTTCCCACAGTGACCACCTTGCTTGCTCTCTCTCTTCATATTTTTCTATGGCGTAAGGAGAAGACTTCATCAGAAAGATCTTCTATCTGGAATTAGAAATAAAAGTTTACTGCTGTTTCTGTGAGGAAGGTTACTAAAAATGAGAACGAGCTTTGGTGCATCCTTTACAAACAAAACAATCTGTAGAATGGTAGGATCATAAATTTAAAGCCAGAAGGTACTGTAAAGTCTCCTAATTTTATAGATGAGGAAAGGAGTTCAGGCCCATCTAGATGAAGTAAACTTGACTTATCTCAAAGATGATAGCAGAGCCCAAGTCTCCTTGGACTTCAAAACTAGTATTACTTCCACTACAACAGAAGTCTAGATTAAATATGTTTAAAGAAAACATGAGAAGTTTCTATTCCCATTTTTTAAGGATGATTTCAAATTCTTTAAAAAGGAGAAGTTCAAAGATTTAACGTGTCATTTTAGCGATATTCACTCAATAAAATTGCAAGCTATTTGGCTGCCTGAGCCATTTTTCTACTTTTTATATTCCATTAAGACTTAGTAAAGGGTTTTTTGTATGCATCACTCAATAAATACTTTATAACAAAAACAGCATCTCAAATATGATAGATTTTTTTAACTTACAAAATTCATTCTAGACTCAAACCTGCATTCAGATCCCAGATCTCTGATCCTATGATTCCACAAGGTCTCCTTTGAATGACTTCAGGCCCTGCCCTTATGGAGCTTACCATCTAATGGGAGTGAGGAAGGTAGGGATATGACATATAAATAACCATAATACAAAACAATGCATGATCAGTGCATAAAAATTATTGAGTGCTTTGAGAAGGCAAGGAAGGAAAAAAAAACCAGTGCTAGGGAAATGGGGGATGTCAGAGAAGACAAAAAAAAAAAAAAGGTACCATTTGAGCTGAATTTTAAAGAACAAAGATTCAGTAAGATGGGGAGAATTTCAAATATATGGAATAGTGCAAGCAAAGGCAGAAGGATGGAGCCATGTGGAATACAAATGTGATGGACAGTAAGGAACATCAGAGATGTCAAAACTTTTAGTTGGAAGTAATGGAGATAAAGTGAAGGTGGCCAAATCATAGGGAAAGGAGTATGAACTTGATTCAAAAGGTAACAGAAAGCCAAAACCCCTAACCACTAGAGGATAGGAGAACAAGAAGGTTTCTTCGAGAACATGTCTTGATTATCTTATTTTACAGATTAAGAAAAGTGACTTCCAGAGACACCAAACTAGAAATATAATCCAGGCTTTCTGGGAGAGGAATAATACAATCTGATCTATATACGCAGAAGGAAGGTTAACTATAAAGGATGTATTGGAAGTGGAAAATCTTGTTAGAAGATTCTTACAAAAATTATATCACAATAATGGTAATAATCTAACATCTATCAGAATATGGGTTCTGTGAGGGCAGAATCTTGTTTTGCATTTCTTTGTATTCCCAGCACCTGGCACATAGTAAGTGTTTAATAATGGCAACAGAAACAGAGAAGAGAGAATGGATGCAAGATATTAGAGTGGGAAAGAAATCAAGTAGCCTTGGGAACTAATTGCATATATCTTGAGGCAGAGGGAAGAGTCAAAAACAAGAAACAGGTCTCAAGCTCGGTAGACATGGTAAATAGTTAGTAGTAATGGTAGAATGAAGTCAGAAGGAAGGTCAGGTTTAGGTGGGAAAAGAAGTAGTTCAGTTTAGGACATGGTATTTTAGGTGCTGGCAGTACCTCTTCCTCACTTCCACCTGTTAGAATTTTTCACTTCTTTGTATGAAAAGACTACCTTGACCTTTCTTGTTAGTGTTCTGGCCCTTTAGAAATTATATTTACTTATTTTGTCTAAGTCTTGTATATCATCACAATGTCACTGACTCCATTGCTACCACCAACTACCACCAACATCATCATAATGGAAAATCTTTGAGAGAAGTGAGAGTTTTTTAATTTAACTTTTTCTTACAACCTTTCCCACATCAGGCACTTCACATATATTTGTTGAACTATAAGATATGTTCTATAAGGAACAGCTACAGGTCCAGAACTTAGGGGAAGTAAGGGCTAAAAATAAAAATTTCTAAGTCATCTGTAAGAGATGGTAATTGGAGTAAATGAGATTGTTAAGGGGAAAGAGTATAGAGAGTCTATCAGTACTAGATAGAAAATAGGAAAGTATGCTATCTGAGAAGTCAAAGTAGAAGAGATTATCCAAAGATAGATGGACTGAAAAAAAAAAAATGAAAAGGGCCTACTTGGGAAGTTATTCAACAAAAAGTTCTATTCAAACATGTTTAACTGCCTGCCACCTCTGGACACAGACATCCACACATACATGCATACTCTTTGTCTTCAACAACTTATTCTCTATTGGGGCAGAGGAAAGGAAATAATACAATATGTATACAACTAAGTAAATAAATAATTTGAAGAGGGAGTGAGAGCACACTAATAAATAGGGAACAAGGAAGACACATCATGTAGAATTTGGTATCAAATTTAAGTTTTAAATTCTAATTATCATTGAAGGGGGAGTATGTGTCAGCCTTTACAAAGGCATGAGGACAGGAGAAAGGCTGTGGATCTCTAGGCACTTGAATAAGCCAACCTGCCTGAAAGAATATATGAAAGAGAATAATAGGAATTAAGCTTGAAAGTAAGCCAAATTGTGGAGAGCTACAAATGCTAAGTGAAGAATTTGTACTGTTATGTGGGAGAACATAATCAAATCTCTCTTACTGGAAAATTATTTTGGTAGCTTCCTTGATTAAATGGCTCTCCTTCATTTCATACATTTCATACATATAAGAAAACATGCAGAAAAATGGAAATGACATGTCAACATTCAAACATAGCAAATGATTAAAAAATAATTTGTTAGATCTGAGCAAGTTTGGGAAGATGCCAGTAGAGAGGGAAGAAAAGAGGGGAGAATGGAGAAAGATAAAGAAGCTGCTGTCAGAGTACCTTAGTCTTTTCAAGGAATCATAATAGTTAAAGTTGGTATGATAATAACACCCACAAAAATAACAGCTATGTGCCAGGCATTGTGCTGAGTACCTTACAATTATTTCATTTGATCCTCAAACAACCCCGGAGAGATGCTATTACCTGTTCCCATAAAATTGAGGCAAACTGAGATTAAGTGACTAGTAAGTGTTTGAGCCTAGTTTTGAACAAGAAAGTCTTCTTGACTCCAGGCCTAGTACTCTATTCACTGTGCCATCCAACTATAATAATAAGAAAAAAGCAATAAAGGCTATCCTGTTTCCTAGGAAGGAATACTACATTGGAATTTTTCCAATAATGCCAAACAATCCTGAACATGATCTGCTTTGCTGTTCCTTCAAGAGTGTCTTCATCAAGAAATTCTCTAAAAGGATAGATGGTTAGATAGATAGAAGAATCCCATTGAAACCAATTCCCAACAACATTCCATTTTTTAGTTGTAACTTTAATATGTAAACCATTTAAAGTTATATTCTCAGACAAAAGCAGTGATATTTAGTATCTCTATGATTCATTAGTAAGAGAAAAAAGAATTTACTGAACCTGGGAGACAACAGAAATATACCTTTTCATTCCTCCTTTTCCCTCCAAACTTGTGTATTTGGGGCACTGTGGAAGGAGGGGGATACTTATCTATCTCACCCAAGCCTGAAGTCCATCATCAGTCAGTCACTCGTGGGCTTGATCCCACTGTTGATCTGAAGAGTCTTGATCTTGCTCCACTTACTGGTGTTGGAGTTGGTTCAGACATTCATTTGGCTTTAACCAGAGAGCAGCTGAGAACTGATCTCAAGTGATCCCCAAATCTTACCTTCTCCAATGGCAGGAACTCGGCCTGCACCACCCCTATATATTTCTTATTTGTGTCAGTGAGAAGTGATTCTTATTGGGGATATTTAGGGTAAAAAGAGAAGTGGTATATGGAGTCAAGAAGATCTGAACTCAAATTCGACTTCAAATATTTGCTAATTGTATGACCCAGAAAATAAATTTAACCTATATTTGCTTCAGTTCCTCATGTATAAAAGCAGGGATCATGTGGACAAAGAAGTGGCAAACCACGCCAGAATATCTGCCAAGAAACCAGGGACAAAGTCCATGGAGTCACATAGAGTTGGAAATGACCAAACAATAATTAAGACATCTTTGGAAAGGTCTGGTCCTTAACACCAGAAAATTATTTCTTTTGAAGCATTTTTAATAGTATGCTTTGAAGAGGATTGTGAATAAACTTTACCCATTGAGGATGTCAGAAGTTGAGATGCATTTTTATTTTCATAATTTTACTACATCTGAAATATGCCTGATCTCAGAAATCATGTGGCTGAGTGTTAGGCATATGCATACTCCTAAGGAATTAACACTTTTCAGATATCTGAAGAGAATTATTTTATTGTCTGGGGAAAGTCAACTCAATTATGTGCTAGGCACAGTGCTAAGTGCAAAAATAGTCTCTGCTATCAGAGTTTACATATAATACCATATGAAAAACTATGTTCACCTATTAAGATCTCTAAAGGCTAGAGATATTTTGTTTCTGAAGGGATTTATTGAATAGGGGAGTGCCTCTCTAAAATGCTACTATACTTTATACTTGAACCTATACTTTAGGTAGATTCTTCTTTCTGAGGCAGCTGGATGGTACAATGAATAGAGCATTCTGTGTGGAGTTAGGAAGACCCAAATTCAAATCTGGCCTCACACACTTACTTACTGTGTGACCCTGGTAAAGTCACTTAACCTTGTATGCCTCAGTCTCAACTGTAAAAATGGGTATAATAATAGAAGCTAAGATAATTTTGAAGATCAAAGAACTTAATGGAGTACCTGGAACACAGTAGGTATTATATAAATGCTAGCTATTATCATCATCATCCTCAACATTATAATAATTTTGGTAGCATAAATTTAGTTAATAAGCTGAAGCTGCACTGTAGAAAACAGATATATAAAAGGCAGGCCCACTTAGTATCCCACTGAGAGGGTATAGTTCTTGAAGTACTAAAAGAACCAGGTTACAAAACAGGGCAGCATTGAGCCTTTTCTGATTTTACCCATGGACCCCAGTACCTCCCTTCATTTTTCTAGTAAACACACAACCCAAGAATTTTTTGTTAGTTTATTTGCCCTGCTCGTCTCATTGGGCATGTGGAGTGGAAGAGAACAGTCAGTCAGATAATAATGCTCACTCACATGAACAGTAGATGACTATGACCTGCATGAACTTCTGTGACCTCCAAGAGAAAGTGGCTTCTGCCTTTATAATTTTAAATTATGCTAGAGGTGAAAGAAAGCAGCTATAAAAGAAAAATGTCTGGGTTGCTGGAGGAATTTTCTTTACTAAGTTGCTGCTACTTTTTCTATTACTTTCATGCAAATTTTAGCTCTAAAAACTTCCTTTAGTTAAAACTTGCTAAATTCAAACTGTTTTAAGTTGAATGGTGATATCTTAAAAAAAAAAAAAAGACTGCCACATTCTTTGTTCAATAAGATGTGGCTATCTGATTTATTAATTTAAGAACTACAAATTAAAGCATAGTCACTGATCTATAACATCTCCAGATAAAAACAATTATTTTAATCTCAGCCCATTTTCAGAAAGAAAAAAAAAGAAAGATAATATAGATATTTGTTATGTTGTTTGAATTTCCTGGGATAATGGAGTTGGGTCCATCATTGGTTTATTCAATTAGCATTTAATCCAAAACAAATAAAAAGAGCTCATGGTCAAACTAAGCTAGTTTAAAAGTCTGCCCCCTCCCTCAAACCCCTTTCCCCTCTCTTTATAATTTCAAATTCACTTTGAGTATAACTATAATTTGCATTTTTCCTTTCAATAAAAAGACAACTTACTTCTTCACCTAAATGAAATTCTTCCAAAGGTTGAAGATCAACAATCCTCCAGCTGTTGAAGATATAAATTGGTTTCAAACATTATTCATTTACCAAAATTAAAATCTTAATTCTTTTAATAAATCAATCAATGATCATTTATTAAGCACCTACTATGTGCCAGGCACTGAGCTAAATGTTAGGAACCCAAAGACAAAAATTGGAATAACTCCTGCTTTCAAGGAGTTTACAATCTCTAGGGAGAGGCAACATGTCCTTATACAAATATATACATAGCAGAGACAGACACAAGATAACTCAATGCAAAGATGGTTAAGGAAGGTTCATCTGCAAAGGCTTCGCTTCATGTCCAAGATGATTGACCAATATCTTGATGAAAGAGATTCCACAAGGCAGCAGTGAGGAGGGAGTGCATTCCAGGCATGAGGGGATAGCCAGGGCAAAGCTACTGAGGCCGGAGATGAAGTGTAAAGAAGAAAAAAGAAGGCCAGTTTGACCAGTTCCCAGAATGTGGGAGGAGCAGGAACATGCAATAACATTCAAAAGACAGGTGGGGCCAGCTTATGAAGAGCTCTAAAAGTTAAACAGAGTATATAAGCAAAAATAACAAAGTATAGGGCTTTTACTTGCTATTTCCATAAGCAAGTCTTCGAGATTTTAAAGAAAGATACAAAAGTTCCAAATGAAAGTTTGGGGAAGAGAAGGAGAGGCTTCATTTCTGTCAATAAAATGAACCCTACCTAATATGACTAGCTTAATTTTTGAACTCAGATAATTATCTTCTTTAAAAATATAACCAGAGGTATTTCATTTCTCACTACATTATTTTATCTAGTTAACTCTAAGCATTCTGTAAACATTGCTAATTTTCCTATTATCTCACAAGATAAGTCAAGGTAAAACAGCAGTCAATGTTCAGTAAGCACTTCTTATGTGGAAAGCATCATGCTGGGGAAGGATATGAAGAGGGAGATGAATAGGTAAATATCATAGTCACTGTCTTCAAGGAATTCATCATTTACCAGAATATTCACAATATTCAAGATCCAGCAAGCTTAAGCACCAAAAATAAATTCCAACCCTTCTCTTATGTTGCACTCCTGCCATAGTTTTTTCACTGATCTCCTGACCTGCTTTCCCTAAGCTTTGCCACCTCTAATTCATCCTGTATGTTGCATTTTTATCATAGTATTTCCCCTATAAATACCACAGAAAAACAAACGTTGTCAAGAACATAAGGTTCCCAGTTACGCCCAGTGAAAGAACTCTGGGAAATGAGTGTGAACCACTACATAGAATTCCCAATCCCTCTATTTTTTCCATCTGCATTTTTTATTTCCTTCACAGGCTAATTGTACACTATTTCAAAGTCCGATTCTTTTTGTACAGCAAAATAACTGTTTGGACATGTATACATATATTGTATTTAATTTATACTTTAACATATGTAACATGTATTGGTCAACCTGCCATCTGGGGGAGGGAGGTGGAAGGAAGGAGGGGAAAAATTGGAACAAAAGGTTTGGCAATTGTCAATGCTGGAAAATTACCCATGCATATATCTTGTAAATAAAAAGCTATAATAATAATAAAAAAAACAACATAAGCTTCCAACTGCTTATCTCAAGATTCAAAAATATCTATCTGCAGTCTAATCTCATTTCTCCCAGTAAGGTTGTTTATTCATCACATCCTGAATTGAGCATTTCTATCCTAGTGAATCTATTCCTGAAATGCCTTTCCCCACCCTTCCTCATCAACTATAGAGATCTTTCTCTTCCTTCTTCCTTAAAGTTCTCTTGAAAGCTGAGCCCCTACTTTTTATGAAGCCTTCCTAGGCCAAACTGGTATCTAGATCCTCAAAATCTATGATACTTATCATCACTACCAATAACTTAGCAATGGAAAATGTGCTTGCTATTAACTAATTTGTTTTGCTACTTTTTATGTCATTATTAATGTCTTGTTTCTTTAGTTTAGATGGTTATTAGATAGGAATATGAGATCTCTTGCATTGCTTCCGTACTACCACCACTGCCAATGCACAAATACCCTGCACACTGTAATTCAATTAATAACATCTGTTAATTAAAGATGAAATTTAGAGTAGGTATAAATGAAATAAAGATGTGGATAAGTAAGGGCCTTTAATAAGAATTGAACATTTTCATAAGAATTGGTGCTTTACTTTAGAATCAGTGGAAATTTTTTTTTGTCTGTTGACCCTCAATTTTTTGTGATAATGGCTGCAGAAAAGTGAAACATAACACTATTTTGTAAGAAATATAATACTATTTTGTGGTTGAAATGTAACAATAATTTGTATGAATATTTAAAAAAAAATCAGGAAGGACAGTGTATACCTTGGAGTAAGAATTTCTTTATATTGCAGCTTCTCCAACTTGGCTGGGGCCACCAGTGACATAGGAATCACAATATTATCGATGTCATAAGAGCTTTCACTTCTTAGTCTTCGCCTTGTAGAATTCTGTAAAACATGATTTTGCAAAACCTAAAGATTAATGGATTTGATTCTCTTTTTTCCAGAATTTGTGTAAGTTACAATTATGTCATTCTGGACTTTGGTTTTAAAATCTGAAGGAAAAAGAAGTGGGAAAGCCCAACTTTGAAATACTGTTAGCAACCAAAATACAATATATGTATTTAAAATCAAAGCCATTTTTTTGATGAAAATATTCATTAAAATTATAGCCCCGTGTCTACCCATCTACCTTCTTTTGATGATTCATTCAGGATAAGACAAAAGAACTCTACCATCTAATTGTAACTGTTTAGAAGCAAGACTTCTTAATCTGGCAACTGTGAAAGTGTGCATGTCTGTGTATCCTCTGTGTGTGTGTATGTGTGTGTGTGTTGGTGTTGTCTTGTGTTTAGTGTTTTGGCAACTATATTTCAATATAATTGGTTTCTTTTGCATTTTGTGCTATATATTTTGACAAATTATTCTGAAAAGGGTTCATAAGCTTTGCCATTCTGTGGAAAGGGTTGATGACACAAATAAGAAAAGCAGAAAACCCCTAAATTATAGGAATAAGGAAACATAGAGTAGACATCATTTAAAAGTCTAAAGTCTCCTATGTCTTCCCCTAAATTTTTCATCTTACAATTATGATTGGTCTCATAATCCAGGATTTTTACAAACTGAGCAGTTTAATTGTTTAGTGTGAAGTTCTGCCATATTTCAAATTGATTATACTTTAGTTTATTAAAAAAAAAAGTAGGTTAGAAAAATTTAAAGTAAAAAAATTAACAAAGAAAGGGATAATAGTACCTTTTCATTAAAAATACTATTAAATGGGAGAGTGGAATTCATAGTTTGCCATATTTCATCAGGTTTTACCATAGTCAATTGATACTAACCTAGAGGTCAAAATCCCTACATTTTTTCTGTTTGGAATAATTCACTTCCTCTAGCACTTCGCACAATACCTAATACATAAGAGACTTTTAATAAATGTTAATTGATTAACTGATTGAATTTGGGCATCATATCTTAGTTCTGCAAAAAAAAAAAGAAGAAAAGCATGTCTTTAAAAAAAACCAAAACATTAGCAACATGGTAGGGTGGATGATGGGCTGACTCTAGAGTCAGGCCTGATTAAAGCCCTATTCCAATACTTTTTACTTCCATATCCTGTATTCTGAGATATAAAGACTCCTGGAAATCTCTCATTTTATAGATGAGGAAACCAGGGCCCATGCTGGTAAAACAATCTGCTTAGGGCAATAGAGGTAATAAATGACAAAGTGGTAACTGGAGCCCAGGCCTAGATTTCACAACCAGTGCTTGTTTTGACCTAGCCCACCCTGCCTTTGCCCTTTGTGACTCTGTGACCATGGGTATGTATGATTCTCAAAGTCATCAAATGTAAAATGAGCCACCACTGGGTACTACTTCCCCCTAGTATAGTGTTTTATAAATGTGTCTTCTTATTTTGGGGTTTTATTATGTAATAAAATCTGTGAATTCCTAATCTACTTTCTTATCTTTAAAACTATGGGTTAAGTTGGCCTACATGATTTCTATTGTCTCCTACCAGCTTCACTTTACTGCCATAAAGACAAATGTGATCTTAACTCCTATTCTCCTGCTCTCACTACCTCTGCTTCTGTCTATAGCAAAGTCTTCTTACAGTGGCAACTATATTAGAAAGTATGGGCCTAAGGAACAGCTAATGGGGTGAATTTACTTTCATAATTTTTAGTCCAATTTTGAGTGCACAAGGCACTGAGAAAAAGAAGACATGACTAGAGGATAATGAGGTGCCCTTTTTTTCTTAAACACAGAAAAAAAAAAAAAAGAACCTTTTGGTTTCATCAAATTCAAGCCACAATAAAATAGTTCAAAACTGCTAATAATCTAAACATCCTCCTCCCCTCTCCCCTTTTATAAAAGCTGAACTTGTGGTTTCACTGTTGTTGGGAAATTATGCAGATCAGTAACTGATTGATAACTTAGAATCTTGGACCACTGCCTGGGGCACTGAGAATAAGTGTCTTCTCTAAGAACAGGATTGTTATAGCCAACATATGAAGGGGACAGGCCTTGAACCTGAAATTTCCAATCCAGAGGCTGACGCTTTATACTCTGTGGCCATACCTATGCTAGTGGGTAAGTAAAACCGATGCTATAGATCAGCCAGATATTCTTTACTATGAACAAAAAGAGTCCTCAAAAAGAAAACATGCATAAATAGCTTATTTTAAAGACTCTTTATAGTGTAATTCTAGGATCAACTAAAAATACCTACTTGTGATGAATTCTGAGTTGACCTAGATATCACATTGATATTAGTGACTGCAGTAAAACTGTTATGGGATCCTGGTTCTGCATGTTGTAAAGTAAATTCTTCAAACCTGTTTCTTTCTCCTGTTAGAGAAGGAAACATCAAGAATATAGTAAATTAAAAAGCAGTTAAAGGAGTGAAACAGTTAACATTTCAAGAAGATTAATAAATCATTATTGTATATGTGTTCCACATTATCAAGCAGGCCCAAACCTGCTCAGACCACTCCCAAGAGAGAACCAATGGACTACAGAGACCTGATGAGACTGTTAGTTAGACTGTTCTCTTTCCAAATCTTGTCACAGCCAAAAACTGATCCTGTTTTAAAAGCAACATATTATAAAGTACTACTACTTACCATCTTACTAATTGCTTCCACAGAAAAATTTTATCACCTGTAAATTAGTCTTTACCTTTATACCCAAGATTAACCTGAATTTAACATATTTTGAAAAGTTAGCCTTTATAGTTTATTAACGTTAATTACTAAGATTATGCTAATAATACTTACTAAAAATTTAACAAAAATAGTCTTACTGGCCAAAGACATCACAGTTAATCTGGAAGATGGAAACTTGATAATATAACCGGTGAACAGGAGTTACATATTAGAGTTGTTATCAAACCCTTAGAGATCTCTATGTATAGAAGATATACAAAAAGCATAATGGAAGCAGCTCAACTATCTATGCCAGTTCTAATATATTGGGGTTAGATAACCTCTGCAACTTACTAGCCATTCCACTATGGCCAAATAGTGACCTAAGATTCCATTTGCTTATTTTAAAATTAGTAATAATAATACATGTCTTGATGGTTGCATGGGATTTATTTGGAGGTGGGGATAGGAAGAGGGATGAGTATTTATTACCATATAAATGACTATAACAAGGTAGCTTATTTTATATAAATATTTTTGTTATCTGTAAAACAAGAGGGTAGGATAGGAAGAGGGATGAGTACTTATTACCACATAAATGACTATAACAAGGTAGCTTATTTTATATAAATATTTTTGTTATCTGTAAAACAAGAGGGTAGGCTTGGATCTTCTCTAATGTCTCTTTAATCTCTGCCCTATGGTGTTATGGTTCTAAGCAAATTATGGAAATGAGTGGATTTTTCAGAATGTTTTTCAGTTTTCAGATTTTTTTTTTGACATAAACAAGTTTATTTGAAATTGTTTCTATATTTCACTTTGATCTGCAGTCTGATTAAGTCAAGCTCTTTCATACTTTAAAATAAATGAATCTTTATTATTCCATTATTATATTTATTACCAAGGAAATCATATGTCCGCCTCCCCTATCCCAACACACACAATGTTTTTACCAAAGTTCCCAAAGCCCTTACTTTATTTCCTCTGTCAACACTCACTAATGGCAAAGCTCAGAGTACTAAGTAAGGGCTCTAAGAGCCTTGGTAAGGACTTATTTTTTTAAAAATCAGCTCTCCAATATCACTTGTATCGGGGACACTCCTACCAAAGTAGAATAGCAATAGCTGTTCCCTTTTTGGGCTGAGAGGCAGCATGTGGTAGGATACAAGTACTGACTTTGGAGTAAGAAAAGCCTGGAACTCACATCCCACCTCTGACACAAAGGGGCTTGCTGATCATGGGCAACTCAGTCTTTCAGTGCTTCTCAGCAATAATTGCCAAATAATAAAATATCTTAAAGTAGTAGAGTCTAAACTGTTTCATTTTATGATTCAGTACACTATCGAGACATGCTAACTTTACAAGTGGGGAGCAGAAGATTTACCTCAGATAAGCCTTTAATAGACTTTTCTACCTGAATTTCACATTTATAGGGCAAATAATTTCAATTTATGATAGCAGAGAATAAAACTATTATAAGCATCTTATGTCAGCAAGCTAAGAAATCTTTTAAGTACAGACTTGGTAAAGGACTGCATATCAATCATTCAAGAAACAGCCTAACTATGTTTATGGAAGCTTGTCACAACATGGTCAGCCATCTTTGTAGATACTCAGTTGTTCTGATAGTGTCTGGCTGTTTATGACCCATTTGGGTTTTTCCTGGCAAAAATAATGGAGTGTTTGCCATCTCCTTTTCTAGATCATTTTGCAAATGAGAAAACTGAGGTAAACAGGGTAAAGTGACTTGCCCAGGGTTATACAACTAGTAAATGTCTAAGATCAGATTTGAACTCAGGAAGATGAGTCTTCCTGATTCCAGGACTATTACCTATTCATTGTGCCACTTAGCTGCCTAGTTAATTAGCTACATTTAAAAGCAATAGCAATTTATTAAGTCATCTATTAAATTACAGTTTATTATCTATCTATAGTATCCTTCTAAGATGTATGTACTGATATTTAAGGGCATATATGTAATAATATACACATTATATATATATATATATATATATATATATATATATATATATATATATATATATATACATACATATATATGTGTATATATACATATATACACACACACATACATACACATACACTTACGGATATATATACATAAACAACTTTGTATCTATTATCTGCACAGATATAAAGACACAGACATAAAAATATATACAGATATGACATTGGTCAATACATACACACATATGCATTATATGTATGTCTATAGACAGACACACATACACATATACATACACACACACACACACACACACACACACACACACACACACACACCCTAAATACCATAGTCTGTGAAGATTCAAAATTAAAGAGGAAGGAACTAATGCAGTGGTTATAAATTAAGCTTTAGCATATGACAACTGATTATGTGCATGAAATAATGTAAGATATAATCAAAAAGATGCATGACTAGAAAAAGATGGAGGCAAGTCCCATCATATAACTGCAATGATGCTAAACATATAGAAATAAGGGCTTTTAAGGATCCTTTGAACCACATACTGATTTAGTTTTTAAAATTGTTATCTATATTGATAGTATTTTTATTTATTTTATTTATATATTTCCCAATACATTTTAATGTGTCTTGGGAGTGCCATGGGCCACATATTTGATACCTTTTTAATGTAAAGTATCAGAACATTTTCCATACTACTTTGGTACCTGTAAATGCCATGAGATCTAGAAAAAAGTTCTTATCCTTCTTTTTGGAGGATTTACCAGAATCAGGCTTCACATGAATATAAGATTTTTAAAATTTGTGAAACACTTTATAATTTTTTTTTCATTTTATAAGCTATTGAAAAATGAGAAGTATGTATGGATGGTGATCTGCAGCACAGAAAAGACAACCCACATCAGTGAAATTTTGAAATATTAATACTATAAATGCAAATACACTAAAATGTTGACTGATTTAAGACTGGTCTAACATTGAGTTATATTCTGACAGAATTTAAGCTCCTAAATGCAGGAATTACACCTTTTTTTTTTTCTTTGTATCTCTATCACTTAGCATAGTGCCTGGAACATAGTAAGTACTGACTGACTGATTACTTACTGATTGATTAAAGCATGTCCATCACCAAATGAAGAAAACAGCAAATTAGGCTATATTATCCCATCAAGGTCCTACTATCCCTGCTCATCATTTCTAGCTGCTCTTAGTCTGAACTCCTAGAGTTCTTAGCATTCCCTAAAAGATACATGGGCAAAGACAGGGCTATAGGACTATCTGAGCTACAAGCAAGACAAGAGTGTCACAAAGAATCATTAAGAAAGTAAATAATTTGTATTTGGAAGCTACTACTTCTAAGAGACTCTTGTTAACTTTTAGAACATCTCAGAGAAGTCTATATAAACAGTACCTTTTCTGCATTCACTTGTATTTGAAAGTAAATTCCCTGGAGTATCCTGAGATATACTTGTTGCTAACCTACAATCCTCAGTATCAAGTCAGGCAACAATGTCTAAAAGTCCTTAGGTGTCCCCAATAATCCACAAAGACGATATTCAGTTTAGTGAGAATTGAGAGCTGACTATAGAGTTTTGTTCTTTATGTCTTGCTGTCCTTCTAGACTGACAATTATTCTGCATGACAGATAAAGGTTGGGATGAATTATCCCAGGTTTTTAGTCTTTTAACCTACCTATTGCTGTTTCACTTAAGTGCCTTTTCTTTCTTCCCTGTAATACTTGTGCTGATGTTTCTGACCTGGTTTGAGGTTTGCATACAGGGGAATATCCACTTCTCCATGGGGTAAAAGTAGCATTCTGTGTAATATGTGCTACAAAAATAAATAAATAAAAAGTAAGAATAGATTTTTTGGTGAATCAATACAAATAGACAATGACAAGACCAATTCAAACTTTATTTTAATTACAAATATCTTGTATAGGCTCAAAAAAAAAAAAAAAAGCCTCAACAAGCAAAATTTTAAATGCCATAATGGAAAAAGAGGCCCAAAACTACAAACTATGGAAGCTCATCCCATATCTCCCCAAACAGTTCATTAAGATAGAGAGGAGGCAGTTATCAGCAACATTTACCTCTGCTTAGGTTTCTCCCTGACCTATCCCTTCCCATAAAAAAAAAAAAGCCTCCCAATTCATCATTACATTTTTATGATTATTAGGGAAGTAAAATTTGTCTGCTATTCCTAAGAAAGTGGAAAAGTAATACAAAGAGCTTGCTTTCTTGACAGAGACTAAGCAGCTGGCACATCCCAGACTGCAGCTAGCCCAGTTTCCTTTGTCTCACACTAAGTTCAGTTCCTTCTCTTCACTCACAGTCTGTGTTGCATCAACTAATTCAGATCTCAGATTTTTTTCAAACCTGCTGCAAAGTTCAGAGTTGTGAAGATTTCTTTCCCTAATTCCTACTCTCCCAAATTTGGTTCTATATTTCCATTTTGTTCATCTGTAACACTTTTCTCATTTCAAACATTTTGCAGGTTAATCTCATTTAGCTCAAAAGGGAAAAATATCAGCCTTCTCTACTCACAAATAAATATGCATTGGCAAAGATTTCCATATTCAATTTTTTTTGTTTCTCAGTTCCTAAGAATGTTATCAGCAATATTAGCCAGAATGCTTTATGTAAGCAATTAAAAAAAAAAAAGTCTCCCAATATCAAATTGTTAAAATAAAAATCATGAACAACAAAGACAATAAAAAACCTAATTACCTTTGCATATGAAAATCTGCTGAAAACTGAAAATTTTACAGGAAAATTGTGACCAAAAGAAAAAATAATTCATCAGAATCAGCAAATTCTTTACACTTATTTCCATTGTTTTCCCCTACTATACCCACAAAGAAAATAAATTATTATTCCTATACAACATTGTTAACT
The DNA here is from genome assembly GCF_048593235.1 of Sminthopsis crassicaudata. NCBI lineage: Eukaryota > Metazoa > Chordata > Mammalia > Dasyuromorphia > Dasyuridae > Sminthopsis > Sminthopsis crassicaudata. The sequence continues at coordinate 73,312,157 of NC_133619.1, read as the reverse complement.
TCTCAACTTCTAACATATCCTTAAGTTACAGGAGCCAATAGCACTCAATTTAAATTCACTTGTACTGCCTCAATTTCAGTCTTTTGCAACAAGGAAGTTCAGGTACGTACAAAAATATATCCTAGACGTTTAATCTAAAGTTCATAATTGTGGTTTGTAAAATGAAGTAAGAACTTAAAACTATCATTCCTGCTTCAAAATATAAATTAGCAGAATAGAATTGAGCCCAAAATACTTCTAAGATTTTTACAATGGACATACCAGTTGAAGGAGATAAGATGCATTCATCTTCCAATAATGTAGTTTCAGCCGGGTCGCCCTTGATTTCATTCTTTTTTAATAGTGTTTCAAAATGTAAATGAAGTGGAACATCTTAAAAATGAAAAAAAAGAAAAAGTAAAAATATGTTCCATCAATAAAAGTTACATAATGTGAATAAAAAATTAGTTCTTTTATTCCCTTTATAAACTGCACAGTATTTTGGAAAATAACAATTATGAAGCTATATTAATAAATGCCAGATTTTGCAAAGAACTTTTTTCTAAATGAGTTGTTGATATTTCAGAAATTATTTAAATTTACATTAATGACCCAATATACAAGATTAGCAATGTTTTTAAATAAATGGATTAAAAAATACAGCAAAACCCATGAGCCAATATCAGCAATTTAAAAATATTATGTAAGAGATATCCCAATTTTCTATTGCTTGAGTTCTAGAAAAATGGAAAACAAGATGTTCCAAATGATTCTTTTAAAAATATCAGCCATCCCAAAACTCTTAGGATAATTTAAGTATGTTTGTGTGTGTGTATATATATATATATATATATATATATAAAATAATTTAAGTATATATATCAGAAGCATAAATGCTACAAGCATATTTGTAAAAATCCAATATTTGAAATGATAATTATTTTAATTTTAAATATGGACATTTTAAATTAAAATTTAGCACAACCAACATTTTTTGCTATAAATCAACTCTAAATAACTTTTGAATTTTGTAATAACTCATCAGTTGCTATTCTGTGAATTACAGGATTGCATTTGTGATCTTAGCCTTAAGATCTTTCAAAGAATAAAGTTTTGATGCATGCATGACATTTTTAATGTGACATCACAAGAAAGCAAATAATGGAGACAAATTAGGTGACTGAGGTAATCAAACAAGAGATTGTGCATAAGGACAAAATGACCCATATGATTAAAATTAAAATTTTAAAAATCTGTTAATTATTTTCTATAATACATACAATTAGTCATATAATTATTTAAAATTCACAAAACTAAAAAAAGTCCAAATGAAATTTAAATATACTTTCAATGGACATTTTCCACAAATTTGTTTACATTGGTTTACATTCATGTTCTGAAGTCATTAAAGCTTAAAACAGCACTAAGATTTTTGTGATGTTTTGTAATAGCAAACCAGATAGACTGAAAGCTCATTACCCATCATACTTGGCAGTTGGAATTGATGAAGTTTTACTGAAATTTCTAAAACATCGTAAAGTTACTGAAATACCAGGTGTCACAATTCACTTATATTATTACTACTGTAAGACTATAACTATTTAATCCTTGCTTTTACAAAAGTTAAATGAGATATTCTTTTTCTTTTAAAAATAAACAAAGAAAGGCAATACTGCATTAAATACTTGAGTACTTTGTACCTGTCTTCTAGCAATTAGAAAATAGCTAAATAGGAAATGAAACATACTTTACATGTTAAATAATTTTAATTTACTAGGAAGGCAAAAGCAAAATAATAAGCATTAACTTAACAAAGTTAATCTGGTTTTGAGATATATCCCTTTAAAAAGGAATATAAATGTGCATTCATTTTTAAATGGATACTTGATAAATATTTAGTACTTTGAAAAACTAGTTATAATATAAATTATAATATCAAAATTCAGAAGAGGTCCAATGGGAGAATCTGCCAGAGAGTACTTGGTTTGGGAGATAGAGTTTGAAGTTAATGGGAAGGAAAATATGATATATATGAAATTTTAACCTTAAGAGAATGATTTTCAAAGACAAAAGTCAAAGTTGATTAGAGGAAGAAGTCATTATTTTAGAAGCGGAACTTTCACTCTGATAAAGAAAACTTTATTAGATATTCACAAAATACTCAGTCTAAATCCAAAGAAGTTTGCTTTGTAATATGGAATAAACAAACTTGCAGGTATTTATGGGGGGGGGTGGGTGGCAGTGGGTATGGGTATGTTTTTAGGTATGGGGGTTTCTTAGCAAAGATCCCAAGTTATTTATCAGTTCTTTTTTCCAGTTCATTTTACAGATGAAGGAACTGAGGCAAAAAGAGTTAAATGACTTCGAGGATCACACAGATAGTGTCTGAGGCCAAATCTGAAATCAGAAAGATGAATATTTCTGCCTCCAGGTCCAACACTCTATCTACTGTACCACCTAGCTGACCTCATATGTGTTTACATACACATATACTCATACATTTACACACATATGTATATCCATACACATACATGTTACTTATGTCCACTAAAAGGATCATTATTTAGAATGACAGGCTAACCTTAGCCCCAAAGACAAACATTTCAAGGTCTAGTGGTTCCAAATGCAAAGTCAAATAAAAGTTAGAATTACATTAACCCTAAAAATGTTGACTAAGCAATAAGTATTGTTGATTTCTAAGTTATTTTAACAATAAGCTTGTTTTCTGATGAAGGGTCATCAGTGGCATCTAGTTAGAGAGGTAGTAATACCCTTACAATAGTCCCTAGATTTTGCATGCCTGTGGCTAAAAACCTCTTCAAATAAGAGTGTCCTTTTTTGTTGTTAGGGAAAACAGAAAAATAATGCCCATCTTAGTGGTTAAAAGGGACCTAAAATATTCTCCCAAGAATTAAGTTTAGGAAGGAATCTGCTCAAGCTTTTAAGGATGGCACAGCTTTGGATAGAAGCTCATTTGTAAGTAACTGGGGTTTCTTCAAAGATAGGCTGAAATCATCTGTCTGTTTATTCAACAGAAAAGACAACAGGGAAGTTGAAAGGAAGGTCAAGCTAAAAATAATCACTGTAGAGCTCTAGGATTGTACTGACATCCTCAAAAGGAGGATAAGTCCAAACAATAGTGCTTTGTGAAAATAGTAGGGGAGAAACATATTTGAAACAGGAAATTTCTAAGAGCTATAATTATGATTTCACTCCTTACTAAATTAATGTCATGATTTTAGAAGGCACAGATAAACCCAATCTCTTGATTTCAGAAGACACACATAAACCCAATCTCATCAAAGAAGAAAATACAATTTAATAGTTCTGGGAGAGAGTACTTTTGACATTAGATGGGCCACAAAATTTATGACAAAAGGACACAAAAAGGTGCTTAATATCTTTCACCTTTCTTTTGGGAAAAGTGTCAAGATCTCCTGATATTCCAGGTTGTTGTTTTTATTTGTTCTCCGTTCTCTCAAAGAGGTCCAGGACATGAGAGAGGTGATTCTGTGATCAGCAAATAAGTTGGATTGAAGTGAGGGAGGACTGTGCAAGATCACCTGCCTCTCCTTCCCCTGTAGAGCTATCTAGGTCCAGTACCCAGATGCAGATCAGGACAAGTTGTGAAAATTGTGAAAGATGAGGGGACAATTTTGTTTTGGGAGTTATGAAGGTCAAAGACCAAGCTGGAAAGGAACTGAGAGTGAGTCCTGAGGTAGCATTCTTCTTCTTCAGGACTGTCAATAGCCCAAAATATATGGAAGAAAATCACATATTCCTATCAATTCAGAAACACATTTTGGTATTGCATTAGGCATTAGCAAATAGTATTAAAGATTTAACTTATTCAAAAGAAAGTCAAAAGTTAGAGATCTTTACACTAAAACAAAATAAACTGATTCTGATATATTTCATGAATTTATTAAGAAAGCTATAATGTTAACTTTGTAAAGAACTAGATTTGTCTAATTCTGAGAAAATGTATGCTTATAATAACTAGTAAACAAGGATAAAAGAATTCTTGAGAAGAAAACTTTAATTTTATAGATATTGTTTTTAAGATAAATGAATTTCAACATTAGAAATTTTTATTAGTTTACTTGGAAATTCCTTATGAGATTTACCTGATGGAAGTGATAAAACAGAATGGAAAGAAGAGTCTAGCTCTGGTACATGTTGTTTTAATATCTCAGACTTGGTATTGTGATCACAATTATTCCAGGTTGAAGTTGATATCATGCAAGACATTGGTCTAGCACTGTGAAATGATGTTTCTTTGGAAGGCAAAGCCTGCAAAGAAAAAAAAGACAAAATAAAATGATGTAATAAATTGAAATAAGAATTTTACTCTCTAAAACTATTCAAGAATAAGGAACACACTTCAAATGGCAGCATCAGTATCATACAACAATCAAGTCCTGCCTAATATCACTTTTCATGGTGCTTGGTACAAAGTAGGTACTCAATAAATGTTTATTTACTGACTTACTAACCATTTTCAAATAATATAGAAAAGGTTAGGAAAACTTGGTGAATTTTCCGATGTTCATTTTATCTAAATGTATCATCTACTGATGATATCTGCCAATGCCCCTATTAATTCAACTGAAATTTCTCCTTAAGGGTTAGTCAGTCAATCAATAAACATTTAATAAGTGGCCTTCTATTTATTAGGCAATTTGTTAAGAGCTGGAGATACAAAAACACACAAGAAATAAGACTTGAACTTGAGGAATTCACAAGTATAATAGAGGAGAAAATTTGCAAACAACTCTATACAAGATAAACTGGAAATAATAAAGGAGCTTGAATTAAGATGGATTAGGAAAGGATTCCCATAGGTGAAATTTTAGCTGAGACCCAAAGGAAACAAAGGAATCAAAGAAGGAGAGATTAGGAGAAATAGAGAAATGGACTTGGGAGACCAACTAGTGGAAACATTCAGTCAGGGGATGGAGTATTGTACAAGGAGTAATAAGCAAAACATAGAAGGAGATTATAGAGGTGAGATGTAGCACATTATGAAGGGCTCTGAATGCCTAGCAGAGGACCTTATATTTGATCCTGCAGTTCATTGAGGATTGAGGGTGGAGAGGAGTTACATGGTTAAATCTGTGTTTTATCAAAGTTCTCTTTGACAGCAGGAGAATGGACTGGAAACGGGAGAGTAGGGAAACTAATTAGCAAGCTATCATAATTGTCCAGGTGTGAGATGATAAGGGTCTACAATAAAACGGTGAGAAGTTTAGAGGACAGAAGAGAATATATGCAAGAGTTGTTATAAACATTCAAGTCTACTGGTCTTGGCAACAGATTAGATATGAGAGATGAGAGAGAGGATTTGAGAATGACACCTGGATGGTAAGCCTGGGTGACCGGAGGATGGGGGTCCCCTCGTCAGGAAGGGAACAGATAAGTGAGTTCAGTTTCGGACATATTGAATTTCAGATGTCTCTGGGAAGTACAGATTGAGGGGTCCAGTGGGCAAGTGGAGATGTAAGACTAGAGCATCAAGATGAAAACTGAATGATGGGATCACCAAGCAAAATGCTATAGAAAGGGAAGAAGAACTAAGAGCCTGTGGAATACTTGCAAGGAGCAGGATGACAACTGGACAGTTGTGTCATGAAAAGTGGAGCAAAAAGGGAATATCAAGGAGAAGAAGGTCACTGACAGTATTAAAAGCTTGAGAAAGATCAAGAAAGGGAGGACTAGAAAAGGCCCTGGGAATTAAGAGGTTGTTAGTAACTCTGCCAGAAGCAAGCCTACAAAGAATTGACAGTCTTTATGACTTCTCTGCTGCTTCTGCTGCTGTTGATCACCTCTCCCTCTCTGGGTTTTTATTACTCCACTCCCTTAGTCTTCTATTTGTCAGAGCACTTTTTAGTCTCCCAAGTTTCTGTTCTGTGCTCTCTTATCTTTTTTTTGCTCTAAACTTGTTCACTTGGTGATTTCATCCTATCCCAGAAGTCCAAATATTACTTTTTAAAGATGACTCTCAGATCTAGTTACCCATCCCTAATCTCTCTTGAGAGCTCTAATTAAACATCCTCAGTAGCTTATTGGATATCTCAAACTGGAAGCAACATAGGCCAGATTTTTTCAATGAATTACCCTGTTTTGCTAATTTTTTTTCTTCCTCTTTATGCTTCTTTAGTGATGTAAAAAAAATTTAATAATATTTTATTTCCAAAACCAAAACAAAACTTTTGTCTTCCTTTAAGACCTTCAAAATGCCAACTTTGTCAGGAGGCCTTTCCTGATCCCCCTAGCAGCTGGTGACTTCCTTTCTATTGTCAGCTTCCATTTTGTATATTCCTAGTCATGTGTATGTTGACTCCTCTCAATTAGGATGTAATTTTTTTTTTGAGAGCAGGGACAGCTTTTTCTCTGTATCATCAGCACTTAGCTTTGTACCTGGCATATAGAAAGCACTAAATACTGCTGACTGATTGACTGACTGACTATAACAGGGTAGTACTTAAACTCATCAAAATTAAAGTCAGGGGCTCCAGCTTCAATTCTCATTTCTGCTACTTAATACCAGAGGTGAAAGTAGGTCAGTTACTTTACCATTCTGAGTCTTGGCTCATCTAAAAGTGATGGGACCTCTAAGGTCTCTTCCAGCTTCAAATCCATGATCCTCCAAATCACTGAAAGTCTTACTAACTCTTCAAGGAATCATGAAGAGTCACACTTTCTAGAAGAAAAAAAGGGGTCTTTCTTACCCCTTCTGAAATCTTAGAGAGAGCAATGTTGTAGACAGGCACTTCAGGACAGAAGGAGTAGGTTACAGACTAGATAAGTCAGAGTATAAGTAACAGTGAGCAAGAGATGCAAAACCAAGCCTGATGAACTTCCTGTACCCTTCCTTCGGCTATCCTAGATGAGTTTCAAGTTTTTCTCTTCCTCAAATTAGAATGTCAAGCAATATCTTCACTGAAATAATGTCCAATTTACCACATTCAAGTACATGACAGTATTTAAATAAAAATTTGAGAGCAAATGATGAATATGCAGTATGTTATTGAGAAAACGAAGTTTTTCAACATAAGATGTAATGTTCTGATTGTCTCTCAATTGTAATCCTTCTCTTGGAGGAGGTTGCTTTTCTGTATAATCTTTTCCTCTGTGAGCAGATTTCTTGGGAGGCTTCCAGAGTGAAGGTAGAATCTCAAATCCTCTTCTTCCCCTCCAAAAGTGTGGGACTGCTGGACTTGCAAATCCCCGGGACATCTTCTGTTTGACTCAATCCAGACTCTCCTTCCAGACTGCCATCAATCTCCCCGGAGGCAGCCTTGGTGGCTCCTTATATCCTCCCAGGGAATGGGCTTGTGGGTATTCCAAAGGTGTAAACTTTTAAAGATGTGAACTAAAGGTGTGAATTATGAGCTAGTGAATTGTTTAGACAACCTGAGTTAGCACTTTGTAATCCTAACAATAAGATTTTTGTTTCATAGCAAGAATCTTACCAATACCACATTCTTCTTAGGGAAGAATATTAGGGATTTTATGTGTTAAATTTTAAATTACTTATATTTAATTAAAAACTTACAGATTATGTACATCATCTACAAAATACATCCATCTAACAGATATTATCTCATTTGATTATATAAGATTGCTGATATTTAAATAACATTTTAAGGGTAACAAAAGAGCTTCACAGTAACTCTGGGAGACAAGCATTACTGGAGTTATATATTTTTAAACATCAGAAAATTGATTTACAAACAACTTAAACAAGGTCACCTGATATCAAGCTTAGTGGTTTTTTTTTTCATGAAATCAAATGATGTTTTTAATTTTGATTTTGAAATTCTTTTAGCTTTAAGTGGTAGCATGGCTAAGTAGATAGAAAGGAAGATTGGGATTCAATATTGGCTCTGATGCTTACTGGCTGGGGGACCCCAGGCAAATCACTAAAGCTTAACTTAGTAGGGTAAGAATTCTTTAAGACTTTTAAACCATGGCATGACACCGCATGGCATGGCACAGATATTGTTCTATTACTAATAAAGAGAGTTTCCTCATCTTAGAGTCTCCTAAAAAATTATGGGTTCAGCCACTATATTTATTTAGACTTATCAAATTTCTTGAATTGTCTAAAAGTCTTCCTCAAATTCCAATAAACTTTTAGTTTCTTGACTAGCTATTTTTCATCTTCAAGGATTGTTAGGAAGTACTTGTGCTTAAAGTCAAATTCTGCCTGCAGCTATATACTATCTCCAATGTCCAAAGCTTAATTCAGGAGCATATGAATACTTATGCTTAGGACCTAATGCTATTCTTCTTTAATAAGTACACAAATAATTTTGACTCATCTCATAGTTGTTCTTTGCATTTGGTGGCATACTTCCATGAGGTATGGCATAAAGAATAAGATTTAAAATCAACAACAAAAAAAAAAATGTTAAGCTTTCTTGGGAGGGAAAGAATGCCATAAACAGAATATAAATAAAGTTTACATTTTGTTTTTGTCTTCTTAAGCCATCATTTTTTGAAAAAAAAATTCTGATTCTAAAAAACATATTAGCCAGTCCATTACCACTAGTGGAAAAATCTATCTTTAGAATAAGGCCTTTTTCCCCCTCCTAATATTTAATATGTTTTAGTAAACAAATGCAAATAAAACTTTTTAAAAACTGATCACTCCTCATAAGAATGGGAAAACAAAGTCTCTCCAATATAGCACTGACTATACAGTAATCCAATTTTATCATCAACCAACAAATGATATTTTTTAGATACTCACAGTGTACAATTATGCTAAATGTTTGTTCCTAGGTTAAAAAGGCAAACAGGTAGAATCCCAATAAAAACAAATATACAATTTGAGCTCTTGGGTTCAATAATAACTCTTCAATCTTACCCCTTCCAATCTCAACAATTCTTAATTACACAAAAAAGAAACAAAGGCTCCAGTAACTTAAGAAGAATCAAAGACTTTTGAATTTGGAGGGAATTTCATGCATCATCTATTCTGATCCATACCTGAAATATATATAACATACTCTATAACATAATTAATGGTCATTCCACATTTTCCTGAAGACCTCCATGAATGGGGAACCCATTATTTCCTGTGGCAGCCCATTTTGGACAATTCTAATCCTTAAGAATTTTTTTCTTTTAATCAAATCTAAATGTATCTTTGTGCAATTTCCATGCTTTTCTCCCAGTTCTCCTCTCAGGGGCCAAGAAGAGCAAATCTAATCTCTTTTCTATTTCACAGCCCTACAAATTCTTGCAGACAATTATCAGGAATATTTCTTCATGTCTTTTATTTTCCAGGCTAAACTAAATACTGAGCTCTATGTTTATTTAACCAATTCTCATATAGCATAAATTAAAGCTCTTCGCAAAACTGATGTCTCTTCTTTGAATTCTTTAAAGCTTTTTAATGTCCATCCTAAATCGTGATGCACTGACAAGTACCCAGTACTCTGCATGATGACTAACTGGAGAAGATCTTGAGTCAGGAAGGTGCAGATTCAAATCTTGTCATGTTGTGGAAAAAAAAAAAAAAAATCTGGCCAAAAGAGGAAAAAACATGAGAAAAAAAGCAAACAAAACAAAAAAGGTCTGTTTCAATCCACAATGATTCCAGTCTCTATAGTTCTCTCTCTAGATGTAGATGGTATTTTGATAGAACGTTCAATGTATTGTTCTCAACTGTGAAACTGTTGGGGTCAAAGAATCAAGGAACTTTTTTTTTGGCTTTAACCTCCTATATGTTATGCCCATTAGAACATTTTGCTTTTCTATTTGTGTTCTGAGGTCTTAAGCACAATGCTTTGCACATTAAATATTTGAAAATTATCCTTCCTTCCCTCTTAATTGTCTGTAAAATGAGAAGGTTAGAGTCAATTGATTTCTAGGTCTCTTTCGGCTCTATAGCTATGATGCAATGGATGCTGCGCCTCTTTTAATAAATCCTATTTGCATGAACTTTATGGGTTCCCATATCATAATGCTGAGACTTCTATTGAGTTTGCAGTACCTTAACACATAATTTTCAAACAAACCACTATATATACTCCTCCACCTTACTCTTATTAAACTGATTTTTAAAAGCCCAAATGGAACATTTTATATTTATCCCTACTACTAGATTTGGTCTATGCCTTTGAAAATCTTTTGAATCCTGATTCTATATTCATTGTTAGCTATCCCTCCTTATTTTATCATAAGCAAATTTAGTTAACATGATATCTATACTGGTATCCAGATCCTTGAGGAAAATGTTAAATTGCATGAGGTTACATACAGATCTTTTAGGTACTCAATTGAATATCTTCTAAATAGCAAGAATAATTCACGTTTATAAAGCACTACTATATGCCAGGCACTGTGCCAAGTGCTTTACAAATATCTCATTTGAACTTCATAACAACTGTGAGAGGGAAGAGCTATTGTTATCCCCATTTTACAGTTGAAGAAACTGGGACAAAAGTTTCTTTTTAGGGAAATGAGTGTAAACTGTGAGCATTGTTTTTTTTTTTTTGTTTTGTTTTGTTTTGTTTTGTTTCTCTTCCCAGATTATTTTTACCTTGAGAATACAATCCTTCCTTTGCAACAACAACAAAATTCAGTTCTGCACATATATATTGTACCTAGGATATACTATAAGATATTTAATATGTATGGGAATGCCTGCCATCTAAGGGAGGGGGTGGAGAGAAAGAGGGGAAAAACTCAGAACAGAAGAGAGTACAAGGGATAATGTTGTAAAAAATAATAATAATAATAAATTACCTATGCATATGTACTGTCAAAGAAAATGTTATAATTATAAAAATTAATTTAAAAAAAAAGTTTCTTTTTAGAGGGTAAATGGCATCCCCAGGCTTATATAGCTAATATCTAAGGCCACATTTGAACTCAGGTCTTCCCAATTCCAGGCTCAGCACTCTAGTAACTGAATCACTAGCTGCCTGTAGAAATAAAATCTTTAATCACAACTATTTTTGTTTTAACTATTCAATCAGTATAAAATCCACTAATCTGTAGTCTTAACCCAGCCAATAACTGTAATTTCTATGCAAGGATAACAAGAGAATTGATTAAATATTTCACTAAAATCTAGTCAAATTATGCCAGTCAGCCAATAACCATTTATTAAGTGTCTACTAGGTAACTAGCATAGTACTAAGTGCTGGGGATACAAAAAGAAGCAAAAGATTATCCCTCTCACTCAAGGAACTCAATCTAATGGGGAAGAAAATGAGCAAACAATTATATGCAAACAAGCTATGTGCAGGATAAATAGGAAATAAAGGAAGGGAAAGCATTATTATTATTATTATTATTATTATTATTATCATTATTTTATTTTTTCCTGAGGCAAGTGGGGTTAAGTGTCTTGCCCAAGGTCACACAAATAGGAAGTGTTAAGTGTCTGAGGCCAGATGGACTTGTGGTTTATCCACTGTGCCACCTTGCTGCCTCAAGGGAAGGTACTATTATTAAGAGGGATTGAGAAAAACTTCCTGTAGAAGATGGGATTTTAAATTAGTAAATACTAGACATATACCAAATAAGTTCACAATTTTTAGGGGTGGAGCACAACCTATAAAGGAATGAAGAAAGCCTTTTTTTTTTTTTTTTTTTTTTTTTTGCAAAAAGAGGCACTTGAGCTTTATGGAAGGGGTCCCAAGAGGCATTAAGTGAGGATTGAGAACATTCCAAGCATATGAAAAGAAAAAGTTTGTTAAAAGGCATGGAGGTGGGGTTCTAATGCAGAGTAAATAATATGGGTCAATTTAGACAGACTGGAGATATATATATATATATATATATATATATATATAGTAAAGTAATGTAAAAGCGACCTGGAAAAATTATCTGAAGATAGATGATATGGGGCTTTAGATGTCAGAACAGTCTGTATATTACCCTAAAGGCAATGGGGAAGCTATTGAAGCTTCTTGAACATAGTAGTAAAATGATCAAACTATGATTTAGGAACATTACTATAAAAGCTATGTGGAAAATGGATTACGGAAAGGAGCTATGAGGAGACACAATGAGGAAGTGAGAAATGATATGTGCAAGTTGAGGCATAATGATTAGTCAATGATTACTAATAGATTTCTGAACTGAGTGAATCAATGCATGATGATATCCTCATAATAAAAAAGGATGTCAGGAAGAAGATTAAATTTAAGAGGCAAGATTATGAGAATTATGGGACCAGGATGGAGTCCTGGGGCACAACCAATATAGACAGCAGTTCATGGATGATGACTTTGCAAAGAAAATGACAGTCACAGTCAGGGAAAAATCATAACAGTATCACAACAATAAAGACAATAAAATTCTCAAGAAACAGGGATAGGAAGGTATCCACAAGAAAGAGTATTAAATATAGAGGAGGATCACTAGATTTAGTGATAAAGAAATTTTCAACTGACTTTGGAGAGGGTAGTTTCAGTGACTAGTGAAATAATAAGACATATGGTAATGAACTGTTTATTGTTCATTCTTCATTTTCAAAGAAGACCAATGATATAACGATGTCGGGGTCAGGATACAGTATGTTCAGGATTGACTGATCAATCCAACGAATTTTGAAAGTTCTATCACAAGTCGTCAAAACATTTGGGATGGAGAACATTTGTCTCTGTATTTGGGAATCTCATGTTTCCTTTGTGCTACTGAGATTCTGCTTTGTTCACAGAGTACATTGCCTTATTTGATGTGGGCACACAATGCTGGATGGTCCTGTGCCAGCATCTCCCACATCTCATAAATATTATTTAAGAGTGTCTTTATGCCACTTCCTGTGACCACTTTGTGAGCACTTACCTTGTGCAAGTTAGCATTTGGACCATATGGCCAGTCCATCAGAGTTGTACTCTCTGCAACAGAGTTTGAATCAGTACCTTATCTTGTCAGGTAATCTTCAAATTTTTTTCTAAGACAATTTAAGTGAAAGTGGTTTAGTTAAGGTTTTTCAGCAGTTGAAATCAGCACAATGGCTCTGCAAACCTTCAGTTTAGAATGCAGCCTAATACGTGTTCTCTCCATTAGTTTTTTTGGAGCCCCTCAAATGTTGAGTTAGCTCTGGCAATACATGCATAAATCTCCTTTATGTGACTAAACCTGAAAAGTACATTGCCAAGGTAAGCAAATTTATCCACAGTACTCAAAGATTCTCCAATTACTGTGATAAGTGATTCATCTGTGGATGGTGTGGTACTTAGTTGGTGGAAAACCTGTTTTCGTGGTGTTGACTGACAGGTCAAAATTAACACAAGTCACAGAGAATCTATCCATACTCATACATCTCATACATGCATTGCATATGAATAGAAGACATATAATAGCTTGAAGGTAGGGTCAAAGCAAGGGAAAGGAAAGGAAAGTTCTTGACTTGTTTAATGGCAACTGGAAAAGAGAAAATGGAGAAGTATAATTTGAAAATTAGAGAGAGGGGATGATTGAAAGGACATGTTATTGGCAGGAATTGGAAGGGATGAAATCAAGAGTATTAGTAAAGGTATTGATGTTGACATGGAAAAGGATTACCTATCTTTCAGACTTGATCAAAAAAAGAAAAGAAAATTATGCTAAGATGATTTGGAATGTGAAGTCAAGAGAAGTTAGGAAGTTTATGACAGTTTTGATTTTTCTCAGTGAAATATGAAATAAGATTTACTATTGAGAACTAATGAAGAGGTAGAGGTATAGGTGACTTAAGGAAAAAAAGTTTGGAGCAGTTGCTGTGCTATTTGCCATAAAGTCAGAGGTACCACTACACACCTCTCAGATTGGCTAAGATGACAGGAAAGGATAATGACAAATGTTGGAGAGGATGTGGGAAAACTGTGACACTAATATACTATGGGTGAAGTTGTGAACTGATCTAAATATGAGAGCAACATGGAATTATGCCCAAAGGGCTATCAAAACTGCGTACCCTTTGATCCAGCAGTGTCTCTACTGGGTCTGTATCCTAGAGAGATATAAAAAAAGGAAAGGGACCCATATGTGCAAAAATGTGTCAGCCCTTTTTGTAGTGGCAAGAAATTGGAAACTGAGTGGATGCCCATCAGTTGTAGAATTGCTGAAAATAAGTTATGGTATATGAATGTTATGAAATATTATTGTTCCTTAAGAAATGATCAGCAGGATGATTTCAGAAAGGCTTGGAGAGACTTACATGAACTGATGCTGAGTATAGTGAGTATCAAGAGAACATTATACACAGCAACAAGATTATATGATAATTCTGGACGTGACTGTTCAACAATGAGGTAATTCAGGCCAATTCCAATAGTCTTGTGATGGAGAGAGACATCTGCACCCAGAGAGAGGAATGTGAATCACTGAACACATAGCACAGTGTTTTCATATTTTGTTGTTACTTACTTGCTTTTTTCCCTTCATTTTTCAGAGCTGAGTTTGGAAAAGGATAAATGGTGATAAGAATCATATAAAGTTAAAATATTAGTTTTTTAACTTGTCAAAGTAATGCATTGGGATATAGAACTCTGTCAATAGATAAACAGCTTATATTTCTCAATTATTAAAAAATTAATTTTGTTCTAATATGTCTTAAAAATTGTTGATGTCCGTTTTGTATATTTTAATTTTCAGGGAGTCCATTTCTTTGGGTAAGATTTTAAATTCTCCTAATTCATTCCTCAAATACTTATTCCATTTTCCCCTCTCTTGCTTTGTTTCTTCTATCTTTATATGTAGTCCTTGTAGAAAATTCAGGATTTTTTTGAGTCTTTCCTGCAGTTGTTATGCAGTTACCTCTCAAATTTTTGAGGGATTTCATCATTTTTATATTATGATATCTTCAGTGGTTTATTCATCTCTAGCTTTTGCTTCATCTAATCCCTGCTTTACTTTTAGATAAGGTGATATGCCTTGCCTGATCTTACCTTGATTCCCTTGGTCAGTCTTGCACTAATTATCTTCTTGGAATCCTTACTAGATTTTTGAGCTTTAGAGTGCAGATTTTCAAGATCCTTTATGGCAATTCAGGACTGAGTACTACGAACTTTGAGATCCTGGTGTGTCCTAGTATTAAAACTGTCATCATGTACTCACTTCCCATTTAGATCTTGGAGTTTTTTTGGAAGCCCTCTGTTCTAGCTGGATCTAGACAGAGAGCTCTAAGGACACACATGACTCAAACCCTTCTCTAGTTCTGCTGAAGAACGATAGTTCTGTTCTCTAAGTATACCATCATATCATCTGCAAAGAGTGATAGTTTGGTTTCCTCATTACCTACTCTAATTTCTTTAATCTCTTTCTCGACCCTTATTGCTGAGGCTAGAGTTTCTAGTACAATATTGAATAGTAATGGTGACAGTGGGCAACCTTGTTTCACTCCTGGTCTTACTGGGAAAGGTTTCAGTTTATCTGTATTACATATGATGCTTACTGACAGTTTTAAATATATGTTTCTGATTATTTTAAGGAATAGTCCATTTATTCCTACACTCTCAAGTGTTTTTAGTAGGAATGGATGTTGGATTTTGTCAAATGCTTTTTCTGAATCTATTGAGATGATCATATGGTTTTTGTTAATTTGGTTATTAATATAGTCAATTATGCTAATAATTTTCCTAATGTTGAACCAGCCCTGCATTCCTGGTATAAATCCCACTTGGTCATAGTGTATTATCCTGGGGATGATTTTCTGTAATCTTTTTGCTAATATTTTATTTAAGATTTTAGCATCAATATTCATTAGGGAGATTGGTCTATAATTCTGTTTTCAACCTACCTGGTTTAGGTATCAGTACCCTGTCTATGTCAAAAAAGGAATTTGGTAAAACTCCTTCAATCCTTATTTTTTCAAATAGTTTATATAGCATTGGAGTTAATTGTTCTTTAAATGTTTAGTAGAATTCACATGTAAATCCATCTGGTCCTGGGGATTTTTTCTTAGGAAGTTGGTTAATAGCTTGTTCTATTTCTTTTTCTAAAATGGGACTATTTAGACTATTTACTTCTTCCTCTGTTAATCTGGGCAAGCTATATTTTTGAAGGCGTTCTTCTATTTCATTTAAGTTATCTAATTTATTGGCATAAAGTTGGGAAAAGTAACTCCTAATTATTGCTCAAATTTCCTCTTCATTAGTGGTGAGTTCTCCCTTTTCATTTTTAAGACTAACAATTTGATTTTCCTTTTTCCTTTTTTAAAATCAGATTTACTAAGGGTTGTCTATTTTTTTGGTTTTTTCATAGAACCAACTCTTAGTTTTATTAATTAATTAAATAGTTTTTTTTTTTTAAACTTTCAATTTTATTAATCTCTCCTTTTATTTTTAGAATTTCAAGTTCAGTGCTTGTCTTGGGGTTTTTAATTTGTTCCTTTTCTGGCATTTTTAGTTGCAAGACCAATTCATTGACCTTCTCTTTCTCTATTTTACGCAAGTAGGCCTTTAAAGATAAAATTACCCGCTTTGGCTGCATCCCACGCATTTTGGTATGACGTCTCATTATTGTCATTTTCTTGGGTGAAGTTATTATGTCCATGATTTGCTGTTTCACCCAATCATTCTTTTTAGTATGAGATTATTTAGTTTCCAATTATTTTTTAACTGAATGTAATTTTCATTGCATTGTGGTCTGAAAAGGATGCATTTACTATTTCTGTCTTACTGCATTTTAGTTTGAGGTTTCTATGTCCTAATATATGGTCAATTTTTGTATAAGTTCCATGAACTGCTGAGAAGAAAGTGTACTCCTTTCTTCCTCCATTTAGTTTTCTCCAAAGATCTATCATATCAAACTTTTCTAGTATTCTATTTATCTCTTTGACTTCTTTCTTATTTATTTTGTGCTTTGATTTATCTAATTCTGAGAGTACAAGGTTGAGATTTCCCACTATCACATAGTTTTGCTGTCTATTTCTTCTTGCAGCTCTCCTAATTTCTCTTTTAAGAATTTAGATGCTGCACCACTTGGTGCATATATGTTTAATATTGATATTGCTTCATTATCTATGCTACCCTTTAGCAAGATATAGTACTAGCCCTTCCTTATCTCTTTTAATTAGATCAATTTTTGTTTTTGCTTGATCTGAGATGAGGATGGCTACCCCTGCTTTTTTGGCTTCACCTGAAGCATAGTAGATTCTGCTCCAACCTTTTACTTTTATTCTGTATGTATCACCCTGTTTCAGGTTTATTTCCTATAAACAACATATAGTAGGATTCTGGCTTTTAATCCAGTCTGATAACCACTTCCTCTTTATGGGGGAGTTTATCCCATTCACCTTTATGGTTAAAATAACTAATTCTGTATTACTTGCCATCATGTTAACCCCTGCTTATGCTTTTCTCCTTTCCTTTCCCCTTACCCCCCTCCCCAGTATTAAACTTGTAAGCACCACTTGCTTCTCACAGCCCTCCCTTTTTAGTATCCCTCCCCCCCCTTAGAGTTTCTCCCCCTATTTTACCCCTTTTCGTCACAATTTCTGTATTCCCTTCGCTTAGCTTACTACTTCCCTTTTTACTTTTCCCCTCCCACTTTTCATTGAAGTAGGAGGAATTTCACCATAAATCGAGTATGTCTATATTTTTCTCTTTAAGCCAATTCTAATGAGAATATGATACACACTATGTTCATTCCCCTCCATTTTTTTCTCTCAGATATAATAGGTTACCTTTGCCTCTTCGTGAGATGTAGTACCACCACTTTACCCTTTTTGCTGGTATAATTTCCTTTCCACCTCTAGTGTCTAGAACAAATTATACATGTGTTCTTTATATATCTTTATGGCAGAAATATAGTTCTCAAGATTTCTTTTTATCTTTTTAGAACTCTTTTTTGAGTTCTGTATTTGGAAATCAAACTTTTTTGTTTAGATCCGGTTTTTTCATCAAGCATAGGTGAAATTCACTTATTTCGTTGAATGTCCATCTTCTTCCCTCCATATTTAAATTGATTTTTTCTTGCAGCTTGCAGTATTTTTTCCTTCATCTGATGGTTTTAGAATTTGGCCACTTTATTTCTTGGTGTTTTGATTTTAGGGTCTCTTTTAGTAGGTGATCAATGAATTCTTTCAATGTTTATTTTACCCTCTTGTTTCTAAAACATCTGGGCAGTTTTCTTTGATAATTTCCTGGAAAATAGTGTCCAGGTTCTTTTTTTCATCATATTTTTTAGGGAGTCCAATTATTCTCAGATTGTCTTTCCTGGATCTATTTTCCAGGTCTGTTGTCTTCCCAAGAAAGTATTTGACATTTCTTTCCATTGTTTCATTTTTTTGGTTTTGCTTGACTGATTCTTGGTGTCTCCTCAAATCATTCAATTTTATTTGTTTAATTCTGATTTTCAATGAAGTATTTTCTTCACTCACTTTTTTTATATCTTTTTTCTAATTGTCCAATTGAGTTTTTAAGTGAGTTGTTTTGTTCTACGGAATTTTTTTCCATTTCACCTATTTTATTTTTTAGAGAGCTATATTCTTTTTTCCAACTCACTAATTTTATTTCTCAATGATTTGTTTTCTTTATCCATTCTATCTTTAAATGCTTGGGATGACTTCTCCAGACTTTCTTTCCAAGCTTCCCTTTCCTTTTCCCATTTCTCTTCTAGCTTTCTTGTGAGACCCTTTTTGATTTCTTCTATGACATTTTTGTGTATTGAGGAGCAGATCATATCCCCCTTTGGGGATTCCTCTGGAGACAGTCTGCTTTTAGTCTCCTCAGGATTTAAAGTCTGCTCTTTATCCATATGGAAGCTATCAATGCTTAGAGTCCTTTTAAATTTTTTGCTCATTTTGTCAGAGAAGAATCAAAAGAAACAAACTAATAAGAAAAACAAATGGTCTGCTTTTTTTTTTTGGGGGGGGGGGGGGCTGGGGCTGGATGGTATTACCAGGCTTTCTCTCTACAGACTGTGGAGGACAGCATTGAGGCACTAACAGAACAGCAATGGCTGGGTTGTGTCTGTGCTCTGAGACTCTAAGAACATGCTGAGTCACTCCAAGTGGGGGTGGGGGTGGGGGTGGCCAGGTCCCGAGAGATGCTAGCTTTTCCAGGTTTTATTCTTTACCTCTGGTGTTTATACCTTCTCTGCTGATCCTGGCTTGCTGCCAAGACAAAATATCCACACTGGGGTAAAAGTCTTTTGGAAGAAATGGAAGAGATCACACCCCTCCCCCCTCTGGTCTCAGCAGTGTGAGCTGCCTGTCTCATTCTTGCTACCTGCCCTCAGCCTGCTGCAACCCATCTGTTCGATCCCTCCCTT
This sequence comes from Sminthopsis crassicaudata, assembly GCF_048593235.1. Classification (NCBI taxonomy): domain Eukaryota; kingdom Metazoa; phylum Chordata; class Mammalia; order Dasyuromorphia; family Dasyuridae; genus Sminthopsis; species Sminthopsis crassicaudata. The sequence goes on along the minus strand of NC_133619.1, from coordinate 73,292,951 downwards.
GAGCAAAAACAGACCTTTTCTGGTGAATTTCAAGAATGTCTTCTGTTGGTAATTATTTGTGGGGTTTTTTCCGGTCAAGCATTAATTCTGAGGCTTGTCATGAAATAAATTCTGGGAGAAAACGCGGAGCTTAAGCAGATGTGTGCTTCCTCTCCACCATCTTGGCTGGAAGTCCTCTTTTTTTCTTTCTCAGTTTTTTTCCTTTTGGTTCAATTTTTTTTTTTTTACACAACATGACATATGAAAATATGTTTAAAAGAATTGTACATATTTAACTTAAGTCAGATTACTTCTTGTCTTGGGAAAGGGAGAGGTAAGTAAGGGAGAAAAATGTGGAACACAAAGCCTTATTGTAGAGTTCTGTCGTCTCTCAATTGTAATCCTTCTCTGGGAGGAGGTTTCTTTTCTGTGAATCCTTTTCTCTGTGAGCAGGTTTCTTGGGAGGCTTCTGGAGTCTCCAGCCAGAGAAAAGGTAGAATCTCGAATCCTTCTTCCTGAATCCTGGCTCTGAATCTCCTCGAGCTTCCCGGAAGTTCTCCTGGGAAGTCTTGTCCTTGACCCAATCCAGACTGTTCTCCAGACTCAATGTTGCCTCTTTTATCCTCCCAGAGAATGGGCTTGTGGGTACTCCTAGGGGTTTGTGGGAACTCCTACAGCCAATGGACTAGCTCCTTTAAAAAGTGTGTAAACTACTTTTCAGAACTCGGTTTAAAGATGTGAACTAAAGGTGTGAACCCTGAGCTAGAGAATTGTTAAGTACCAACTTAGCATCTAGTAAGAATCTAATATCTTACAAAAACAAATGATGAAAACTATTTTTACATGTATTTGAAAAATAAAATACTATTGAATTTTTTTAAAAACAATTTTTTTCTTTAAATATATTTTAAAATAATTTTATAACATAGCTATTTATATCTATGTACATGTTTATTTACATGCCACAAAAATCTTACATCAAAAGTTTTAAGCATTAGCTTAAATTCATACATAATAAGATAAAACTTAAAACTACACTGAGACTTTTGGGGCAGCCTATGCATATATGTGTATATTTATATCTAAAAAAAAGTAACCTATACTTGTAAAATTTTAGCAACATCATTAGATTTACCCTACCTTGTCCTTAAAAAAGAAAAATAAAACCCCATAATGCAATTATCTTTTTTTTATATATAAGTATCCTATGTTTTGTATCTAAGGAACACCAAGGGTAAGTGTGTCTATCTGTCTGTCTCTCTCACATACAACTTGATTAAGTTTCAAGAAAAATGACCTTGCAATTTAAATTATTAGGTCAAAAAAGGGGAGGAAATCTGAAGTTAGAGAAACTTGTTTTTGAATATTTCATAAGAGTAAAAAGTATTTATTTCTCCTCAGAATTTCCTTCATCCTGTAAATAGGTATATAGTCTACCTTATCCATGTGTATGATCTGTTACATGCTATGATTGTATATGTATTTGCTTTCAAATATCATTCTGTCTTGCTATATGAATTTCCTTTAGCACAGATTTATTTGATTGGGTTTTACTTATCTGGAGACAATCAGGGTTAAATGACTTGTTTAACACCACACATAGTAAGTCTCTAAGTTTAGATTTAAATTCAGGCCCTCCTGACACCAAGGCCAGTGCTTTATCTACTGTGCCTAGTTGTGTCTTTCCTTCCCCAACAACTCCCCCAAAAGGCCAAAATCTCCCACTGCATCTGGGGCCATCTCTAATCCTCTTGTTCCATACTTGCCACTGGACACCCAGATGGTTCTGGAGGAGAGAGTAAGGCTGGTGCCTTTGCATACCCTTCCTTACTTAAATCCAAAACAAGTAAGAAAAGTTGAGAAATAACTTTCATTTGGAGAAATTAGGGCAAAATTCACACACTCTCTCTCACACACACACACACACACACACACGAATAGGAGCTGAAATAGAACAGGAAGTGCAGAGGTTTAAAATAAGGCTAGCATTTTGGATTTGTTTTTTGGTTTTTTTTTCGTGTCCTTCATTTTAGTCTTCACATCCTGCCTATTCTAACTCCACCACATAGCTTTCATTTGTACCTTTCTCCTCACACTGTCAGCATCTCATTTCAGGCCTCATCATCACTCACTTGGATATGACAATAGCCTCCTAAATGAATTCCCTGCCTTAAGTCTCCCTCTTCTTTGATCCAGCTACCAAAATAATCTTCCTAAAGCATAGATGTGATCATGTTATTTTCTTGCTCAAAAATTTTCAGTGGGTCCCTAATGCACCTGGAATAAAAGGCAAACTGCTTAGCTTGGCACTTGGACTCTCAAAAAGATGTTTTCAACCTATCTTTTAGCTTCATTTCATGTTACTCACCTTCATACATTACATATTACAACCAAAAGGGATAATTAGTTGTTGTTAAACTAAATATGCAATCTCCACCATCATATTTCTTATTAAAAACTCTTCTTTATCCTCATTTTCTTTCACAATCCCTTGTCTTCTCAGGGTAACAGCTCTTTCAGAAAGCTTTCTGTGATTCCTCTGGCTAAACAATATTCTCTACTCAAATTTTTTATCTCTTTTATCTCTTATATCTCTTATCTAATTATCTCTTATAATTTATCTCTTTCCCTCCTTCTTCCTTCCCCTTATCTTCCTATTTTTCTCTCCCTCCTCTTCACCATGATTTATTTATAGTGGATACCTACACTATCCTTCAATTCAATAGATTAGTCATCTCAAGAAAAAAAAAAAAAAGGATATCTCATAAGAGTTTCTAAGGCAAATCCTGTTACTGCTTTGATTAGCTTATATTAGTTGCTAATAGGAGCAAATTTCTCCTTCAAAGGTAATACTTCCGAATTCATAGGCTTTCTTTACCTTCTCTTCTTCTCCAGCAATAGTCCTTTGTCCACTCTGTCTACTTTTGCCTTATACACAACAGATAGACATGGGGAATGCCCCTGATTTCTTTTGTTTAGGGAACTCCCAAATTAATAAACTCTATCTCCTAAAATAGGTCAACAACTTCCTAAGGACTATAAATTCATGCATATCTTTTGACCTAATATCACCACAATTAGGCATGAATACCAAAAGATATTTTTTTCAAAAAAAAAAAAAAAAAAGGAAAATGACCTATATACAAAAAATAGTTTCAGTAGTTCTTTTCTCAAGGCAAAAATTGGAAATTAAGAGGATGCCCATCAACTGGGAAATGTTTGAATAAACTGTGGTATTTCTTTTTGATGGAATATTATTGTTCTATGGCAAATGATGAACAGGATGTTCTCAGGAAAAAAAAACAAAAAACCTGAAAAACTTCCTTCTGCATGGACTTCCCATTAACTCAAGCAATGTGAAATGTATTGTATACAAAGTAATAGCAATGTTCTCAGATGACCAGTTGTAAATGACTGCTATTTTCAGCAGTACAATGATCCACAACTATTCTAAAGGACTTATAATGAAAAATTCAATCCATATCCAGGGAAGGAACTGATTATGTCTGAATATAGACTAAAGCATTTTCTCTCTTACTCTCCCTCTTCCTTTTCTTCCTTTCCCTCCCTCTCTCCTCCCTCCTTTCTTCCCTCCTTCCCTCTCTGAGAATCTCTGTCTCTCTCAACTTTATTTTTCTTAAGGGTTTTTTCCCCATTACAATGGGAGATCTATGGTTTCTTTCACAACATGTCTTCTACAGAAATGTTTTGCAAAAAACTTTCTTAACTGGGGTGGGGATAAGGAGAAAACCTGGAATTCAAAAGTTGTACAAAAGTTGTTTTAAATATATTTGAGGAAAAATATTAAATAAATACTTTTTAAAAAATTTCCTAAAGAAAATATATCCAGATTAAAATTTAATAGGAAAATGTTTGGCAAGAGAGTTCCTATTTGAGTTTGACACAATGGGCCTAAAGCACTGACTGATTAAATGGACTTCTCTGGGGTCACAATGCCAAGACAGGTCAGAAGTGGGACTTGAACCCACATCTTCCTTCATCTAAAGCCAATTCTTTTTTTTTTTTTTTTTTTTTTTTGTCCTGAGGCTAAGGTTAAGTGACTTGCCCAGGGTCACACAGCTAGGAAGTGTTAAGTGTCTGAGACCACATTTGAACTCGGGTCCTCCTGAATTCAGGGCTGGTGCTCTATCCACTGCGCCACCTAGCTGCCCCTTAAAGCCAATCTTTATCCACTACACCATGCTACCTTTCACATGCAGAATTAAATTATTTTAGATTGTAAATTCTATTAGAGTATCTTTTTATCCCCCAAGAATATAGTAGATAGTAAATGCTTAAAAAGTGATCATTGAGTAAATGAATTTATTTTAGGTTTATCGGGTATTTTGATTTACAAATTACATACACATATACACCTTATATACACTTATCTATGTGTATATACAAATTTATGAATATATATATATATATATATATATATATATATATATATATAGTGTGTGTGTGTGTGTATGTGTGTGTATATACTTAAGGTAATTTACAGATCTAATCTCATGTTTTGTTCCATTTTCTTGTCACAAACTTAAAATGAGACAACTTTTCACCTATTCAGAAAATTACACTGTATTGTTTAAATGAGTTTTAAAATTTTTTTAAAAGAGTCGCCTTAAAAATTAATATCAGGTTTAGAAGTTAGTTGGAAACCTGTCAGAATACATACAAAGACTCTACAGACCCAAATACTTAAATACTTACCAGTTAAATATTAGATGGGTTAAAGAAGTTCTTTCCCTGAAGAGGGAAAAATAACTTATTTCTTCATTAACTTAGTATCACTAAGGGATTTACATTCTATTAGGCAAACATAGTATGGCTATCATCTTTACTTGTATCTTTTGCCAAACTATGAAAAACAAAAGGCAATTATCCTCTTCTAGAACAGGATTTAGAAAGAACTGAGCTCTAATTCTAAGAATTACAAAGAAGAAAACAAAAAGTTCTTAGTTAAAGCCTAAGGCTGAAATTTTTCTTAGACTGTGCTCAACTATATACAGACTTATATCACTGTCTTTCCTCTACTAGAGTACCTTTTCTCTCACACTGCCCATTTTTCCTCATTTCCCAAAAGGTCCACATGCACAACTAATTATATAACTTATTAGATTATGAACATCATGGGAAGAGAAACAAATCTTTATCTTTGCATTTCCCCTAAATTTAGGATGGTGATTTGCAAATAGATGCATATATCTATGCAATAGATGACCATTAAATGAAAGATAATTTTTTAAACTCCTCTAGAATTAAGCATAACTTTTAGTGCTTTGCAAAGGATTGAAAGATTACAGGGATTTTGAGCCCTGGTAAAGTTGGTTAGTGATCTCAGAGCCACAGCCAAAACTTTAGATAAATCAAACTAGATCAGAGACTTCTCAAGTTAGCTAAGATAGAAATTGTTAACAGTGTTTGATAAATGTATCAACTATACTGAAATGTTTGTACTCTTTTAATCCTACTTTGTATTCTAATTACATTCCATTCTTTGTGTGTTCCAGAAATCTTTGTGATCTTTTTAGTAGAACTTAAGTTATTAAAGTAATATTTAAAACTACTAAAACTTCAGCAAAAAATAGTAAAATTCTACACTCTATATAGTAACTATAAGTTGTTAGCATTTGTTTTTACATTAAGAAAATATAATTAAGTGGAAAGGTTATGGTGATGGATGTTCTAAGTCAAACATGTAAAAGATTCATCGTTTAAACTGCATGGCCTGGGGCAGCTAGGTGGCACAGTGGATAGAGCACCAGCCTTGAATTCAGGAGGACGCGAGTTCAAATCTGATCTCAGACACTTAACGCTTCCTAACTGTGTGACCCTGGGCAAGTCACTTAACCCCAGCCTCAGAAAAAGAAAAGAAATAAAATAAAATAAAATAAACTGCATGGCCATAGCTTAGGTACTATAGTCACATATAGCAATAGCTTACTCAAATTAGATAAAAATTATTTTTTGTGCTTTTTAAACTCATAAATCCTAACATAAAAGTAATGATAACCAAGTTTAAGGCACTGAATAATCACTTTTAGGTGCTTCCCGTTATCACTTTGCATGTACACCAAAGATCTCTTCTTAAACTAGATCTGAATCAGGGGTTCTTAATCTAGGGTTCATGAATTTATTTTTGCTTAAATATTTTATAATTTTATTTGATTTTATAATTTTATTTATAATTTGATTGGTTTCCTTTGTAATTTTATATATTTTATACATTAAAACATTATTCTGAAAAAAGATTTATAAGTTTGAGAGACTGCTAAAGGGATCCATGATACCAAAAAAAGGTTTAAACATTCTAGTCTAAATTCTTGGCCCACTTTTTCCTTATTTAACTCCATCCTACTTTTATCCCCAGGCTCAGGCTCTCCCTTCAACCCTTTATAGTTATGGGATCTTTATCTTTAGATCATAGGCTGACTCTCTTTGACTTGATGCCAAAACACCTAATTTTTATCCTGATGAAATAGTGATTTAATGAAAAAAAAAAAAATAATAACCATCAATCCATAATGATTTGCAGGAAATAGCAATCAAAGGATCTTGGTCCTAGAGCTAAAAGACATGTTAGAATCTATATAATTTAACCTAATTTTTCATACTTTTACAAAGTGCTTTGCCTATAAAATTTCAACTCTTGTAATGCGTGATTTTTGCCCTAATTAAATCTTTCTTACTGGAAATAACAATAATAACTATAATAGAGGGTGTTTTGGAAAGGCACTCAAATAGCCTGTATTTGTATATTTAAATGAAGATGTATAGAGGGAAAACTGTAATTTCATTGGAATGGTAAACTCCCAGCAAGGAAATCCCATCTCCCAGTGCAGACTGACAGTTGTTCTGCAACTTATACACAAAAACATTGCTGGAGCATTAAAAGGTTAAGTCAGTCAATAAATCAATAAGCATTTATTAAGCACTATGTGCCAGGCTTTGCACTCAATATTGGGGACATGTGAAAGACACAAAATATGGTCCTTACCCTCAAGAAGCACACATCTGAATGGAAGGTGTTGTATGAAAACAATATCCAATAAGATATATTCATAGTAGTTAGAAGAAAATGTGAGAGGAAAGGCACTTGGTTGATCGGTAGGGGAAGGAAAAGAAGGCCCAGGAAAGTCCTCCTGCAGAAAGTAGGATATGTGGAATAGGATCTGGGTCTTGAGTGATTTGCTTAGGATCACATGGCCAGATTATTTCAGAGGTGAACCCAGGTCTTTCTGAAGTCAGCTTCACCCCATCCAATCATCTATTAGCCTGTGGCTCCAATGAGGATCTTAGGACCCAGAGATCAAAGGACCCTTATAGATCACCTAGTTTAACAACCTTATTTTACAGATAAGATCCAAAGAGGTTTCCCAGGATTACAGAGTTAGAGTTAGAACCCAAATCTTTGATTTCAAATCTAAGTCTTTCTACTAAACCATGTTGAATTAATAATTATTTTTTGAAAGTGTGTACAATGAATATCCTATCATATATGATATGTACAAGTGTTGATACCTCTGTCTTCTCATCAAAACAATCTTACCTTTGGAATCCAATAACAAGCAGGGCTCAATCTGTAGAGTTTTCGTTTGTGGAAACTCTGAAGTGGCCTCGTTCGGGCTGCTGTGCTCATGAGAGTCAAGGATGGAGATCTCAGTCTTGTTCTGTCTTTTCTCCTTTTCTTAATATGCTTCTGGTTAAGTAACCAGCTACTGGAGGAAGAGAGCTCATCTAAATTCTCTGAAGCACTGAAATGTCATGAAATAATTGGGGGAAAAAATCAGACAAAAAAAAAAAAAAAAGAAAACTAAATTTAAATTGCCTTAACTATTACAAGTGCAAAAAACTAATCCTAGTTAATCCTGTTATGATGAGTAGTGGTAGAAATGAGAGTAAATAATTTAAGAATTCCAAATTCCAATTTCACTCCTACTATTGACATATTAGTATTATAAAAATCATTTCTACTTAACTTTTTTTTTCTCCTGTGAAACAAAATACTTCTCAAGATCAAATAATTACTATATGACTTACAATGACAAGACTTTAAAAACAGACTAATAATGGAAATGGGCATCTCTCCTCCTTTTATTTACCTATAATCAACAATCTTATTTTAAGCTCTTACTATGTACCAAGCTGAATATACAAAGAAGAGCAAACTACAGCTCAAAAACATTAAAAAGGAAAAGGACCCATACTGCAAAAATATTCATGGTGGTTGTTTTTTGTAACAACAAACGATTGTAAACTAAGTAAGTCAGTATGCATCCTCTGTAGAGTGGTTGAACATATTGTGATATATGAATACTATTTTTATGGGATTGGAATATTATTGTGCCATAAAAAATGATGAAAGGGACAGTTTCAGAAAAACCTGGTTAGATTTGTATGAATTAATGTAGTCTTAAGTGAGCATACCAGGAGAATAATTTATAATAATATCAAATAATACTGTAAAAACAAACAATTGAAATTGATCAACTCTGATCAATTCAAGAACCATTCATGATTGACTATGATGAAGCTACCCATCTTCTGATAGTTGTGATTTTTTTTTCTAATGGGGAAGAGGAAAGAAATTAAATTTTCACTATTAAAAAAGTTAAAGTTTAATTTTTTTTTAAAGGAAAGAAAAGTTCCTGCTTTTGAGGTAGCTCATAATAGAAAAGAAAACAAATAACTAGATACACATAAAAATACTTATAATAATTAGTTGCATATGGCAATCCAAGAGGAAAAGAACAATGAAAGGTCTACTGAAAAAGATGGGATTTGAGCTGAGTGTGAGACTTCTAATAGATGGAATGGAAGGAGCAGAGCACTCCAAGTATGGATTCCAAGAAATGGACTAATGTATTCAAGGAGCTATGAAGAGATCCATGCAGTTGAATCATAGGGTTCATGAAAAAAAAAAAAGTTTAAGATTTGAAAAACAGAAAGATTTTAAATGCTAGAGGGCTTTATATGATTCAGAGGTAACAGGAACTACAAAATCTTATTGAGCAAGGGGGTAATTTTGTCAGACAGATGCTAGAAAAAAAATCATCTTGGAAGATTGAAGTGGAAAGAAACTTCAGTTAGGGAGATTAGTGAGAAAGCCACTGCAACAACCTAAGCAAGGAGTAATATGGATCTGAACTAGTGGCTATGTGAGTGGAGAAAAGAAGAAATATGAATGAGATGTCATAAAGGCAAAAAGTGAAAAGATCTGGCAACAGACTGGTTAAGTGAGGTGAAAGTGAGCATTTAAGGACAACACTGAAATTGGGAATCAAGGTGACTATGAGGATGGTACTATCCTGGGCAGTAATAATTTTGAAAAGGGGAACATATAGAGGGGGGAAAATTACTTCTGTTTTGGACATGTTGACTTTGAGGTTTTCTGGTACATTTATTAAGGTAGTTAGTGATAAATAGTAACCATCTGCAGAGAGATGATCATTGATCTATAGGAGTTGATGAAATCACCAGATGAGATAGAAAAGAAAAAAAAAAAAAAGAGAGAGAGAGTGAAGAGGGTCCAAGACAGAGACTAGAGGGACATCCACAATAAATGTGACTAGCTAAGAAGACTAAATAGTGGTAAGCTAGATAACAGGAGAACCAATAAAAGAAAATGTCATGAAAACCTATGGAAGAGAGTATTTAAGATGATGGAGTTTTGCCACAAAAGGGAGCAGAAACACATGACCATAACTATTGGGGAAGGTAGGAAGAAGTGAGAAGATTTAAAGGATGGCCATATGTGTTGACAGTATGGAGGAAGATGGTAGGCACCACCTTCACAAATGATGCCTTCCCTGATTAACTCTACTGCTAGAGTTTTTCACCCCCACCCCTGATTAGTTTGTATTCATTTTGAATCTTCTTTAAGCTCATATTTGTACACGTTGCTTCCCTATCAAAATGTAAACTTCTTGAGGAGAGAGAGACTCATTTTTTGTTTTTGTGTGGTAAGCAACTATTACGGTGCTTGGCACATGGTGGGCATTTTAAAAATGATTGCTGACAAATTGGACAATAAAATTTCATTAATTCTTTATTATATTTAAGATCAAATAGAAACTCTTAGTTTATAACTTTTCACAACTTGGCCCCAAACTCCCTTTTCTGCCTTTTTATTACATTACTCCCCCTTCACACTCTTATCATCCAGCCAAATTGGCCTTCTTGACATTCTTCCCAAAGGAAATTCTACTTCATATTACTATGTTTTTCACAGACTGTCTCACATGCCTGTAATATTCTTCCTCCTCACCTCTACCTCCTAAAATTCTTAGTTCACTTCAAATCCAGCTCAAGTACCATTTACACAAAGCCTTTTCCTAATCTTTCTAGCTATTGTTTCTCTCCTTCTCCTGCCCCCAAATTACTTATTTTGTATATAGTTTCCATATGTATATATACATATATATAAATACACACATATGTATATTCACACATATACAAATACTGAGGAGTCATTTTAGAATCACATATCTATGTACAATTTTTAAAACATTGAAACTAGATTAGAAGAATGAAAATATGTGAAGTTATTTCTAGCTTGGAATTATGATCTTATGAATCTATAGAATACTATAAGAAATTAGAAAAGTTCTGTTATGACTAGCTTAATTAAATATATAAAAGGTCATCACCAGCAGGTTGGCCACTTGATAATGACTTCATTGACCATGACATCCCATGAAAAGAATTTTGTGTAATCCCTTTGTACTTCTGCAGTGGTGTAAAAGTAAGTAGTGTGTGCTAAAAGTCAGTTTCTATATCATCTATATAATATCTACTTAGCTGTTAGTACTCTAAACATGAGCTTCCTATATAGTGACCAAAAAGTTTAAAATTATTAGAGGATTAGAACTTTATCAGTCTCAACATTTCAGAAGACCGAAAAAGAAGTTATAGCTAAAATAGGAAGACTTGTAGGAGCTTCTCTTTGAAAAAAAATAAAGATGTTGGTGGAATTTATTTTACCACTTTCTCAAAGACCACACTGAATTATTATTTTACAAGGAATCGGTTACCTTGTATTGCAGTGTATTGTTTTTTGCAAAAAGGTCATATGAAAACAAATGTAAACTGATGAGCCAACATTCATTGACAAGAATAGCAGTAAAGAAATTATAAAAAGAATTTTTTAAGACTCTCCAAATTAAATCAAAATATACTTTTATACTTGATTAATTTCAATGCAAAGTCAGCAACTGGTGAGGGTAGTAAAATATGGTTCAAGAATAAGAAATGAGAGAAGTCAAAGCCTTTTACCCTCCACAGAAATCTCACACTTAAACATTAGGAATGTTTTCTTTGAGAACATAATTGAAAGGTATTCAATATAGGAAGCATTTGAATAGCAAAGCCCCAATCTCCTGAAATGGAATCCTTGTCCATAACATTATTTCAGTACAGGGTCCACTTTACATACAACTTTACTCTTTGGTCTGTCTTGACAATGGCCAATTCTCCCAGCCCTACCAGCTTTTCCTTCTCCTACTAGAATGTTAAAGTTCCTTGATGACAGGGATTGTCTGGTTTACTTTTTATCTCCAGCACATAAGTACATTGTCTTCCATATAAGAAGTAATTAATAAATGTTTTATGTATCATCAAAAATAAAATTAAATTAATCATTTTTATCAGAAAATTACTCCTTACTTAGGCAATTTATTCCCTAATTATAGTTGTTTATATACAGTCAAAACACCACTGTGATAGAGCAAAAATTAAAAAAAAATATATTCAAAGATAGAATAAAAATGAGAAAAATATTGTATGTAATTAAAACAATTGCAACTTCAATTATTTAAGTAGATTAATGATTACCAAAAAATGGAAAGGTGGTTGTTTAAGTTCCGTATCTGAATTCTTTCTAACCCCATGGACCAGACTGCCTCCTGGGATTTTCTTGGCAAGGAAACTAGAGTGGTTTGTCAATCCAGGACCACATAGCCAGTTAAGTGTGTGAGACCACATTTTGAATGGCATCTTCCTGATTCCGGGCTCAGTGCTCTAGCACTGAGTGACCTCGATGCCTGGAGGAAAGGACATCAATTCAAATGACAGCAGTTCCACATGAAAACTAATAGATGTGAATCAACTGCCTTCACAAGAAGGCCAAAAGAGCCAAAAACTGCCTTATTCAGTAGATCCTTCCTTTAATTGTCAAGGTATGAAAGCCAAGAGCAGCACCACTTTATAATATAAATATATGTATAATTTATAATGTATACATATATATACAGATAATATGTGTATAATATTTAATAATAATATAATATGTAATATAAATATGTGTAAAATTTTAAAGAGATGATGGAAGATCATGAGTAATACTGCCCCATAAGGCAGTAACAAACAATAGAGAGAAAATGAAATTTCAAGATCCTACTAAGCAAAGCCATCCTTAAGGCACTTAAGAATGAAATTGAAAAAACACTAACAAAGAGGCAAAAAATAAAAAGACAGTATTACTATCAAGTGAAACTAAAATTGCACTTTTAATATCATGAGCCCAGAAAAGCTTTTATAGGAAAGAAAAATGGCATGGAAGAAAATAAAAATGGAAAAAAATCAAGGTGAAAACAAGTACAGAAGAGATTTGTGTCAAAGATGATACAATCTGAGAAGCATCGATTTTCAAAGACTATTCAGGAGGGGAAGATAGGAAGATAAAGAAAACATATCTTAAAACATTTTTTAAAAGGAGACTAGGAGAATATAATAACTGATCAAAATGCTTTGCCATCTTTATATTTTCCTGAGATTATGCATACTACTAAAGTATATTTGATTAGGTAACAAAAAGGAATAAAATGTTCTTTCAAGTGCTATTATAGAACAGAGAACATCTTTATCATAACACAATTAATAGAAAAAATAGAGATATAAATTGTACTGTGCTTATTTGTTACGATTAGATTATTTGATTCAGGAAAGTGCAACATTGCCGTTTATGTTCTCGTTCAACAAAATACGTCTCATGGACATAACAAAATTACATAAGATTCTGTGAAAGATAAAGCAACAGAAATAATCTTGTTCAACAACTCTCTGATCATTAATATCAAGGGATAAGGAAAAATATGTGCTCACAAAGTTCAAAGTAATGAGGAAAATAATATCTAATGATGGTCTCTAATAATTCCTCTTACCAGAGACTATTGTGGTAACCAAATTCTATCACACTCTGATGAGATCCATGAACACTTTACTAGAGTTTTGACTCGCTATCTGCACAAAAAAATCAAGTTGGTAGAGAATGCAGTTAAACTGATAACCTAAGGAACTTATCTGTATGTAGATTATTATTAAGTCCCTACTATATGCCTGGATTTGTGCTACATGTTGGGTTACAAAGATAATAGAAAGACAGACAAATGAATGGATGGATGGATAAATGGATGATATGTCAGTTGAATTGAATACTAGGAGGAAAGGAAGTTGCATTGTCTTTTGGGGAGCTACAAAAAACTTCTAGTGATATCAAATTTTTCCCTAAAACAAAGGTCTCTTTTTTTGAATAGCAATAGTCTTCTAGTGTCGTATGGCTGTAGATCATGAAATACTACAGTTTCAAAACACTTAAAATTGAATATCTCCCAAAGTGAGTACAAGAATTGAGTTTGTAATGTGCTGTAGCTTTTCTTACAAATAAGGAAATACAAAGAAGAAAAGATGTATGTAGAAAGTGATCAGAGAAATATATAAGCAAAAAAGTAGATAGGCTGGTTACATGGAAGGTAGACATCATAAATGATCCACTATCATCTTCACAATGTCAACAGAAAGATTAATAGGGCCCACAGCACATTAGTAGACTGTTTATGAGAAACTGAGATAAGAATCTTAAGAACTGCCTAGAAAGTTAGGCATGAATGTGCTGAGATCTTCATTGCTTGAGAGAATAGATTATTTATATAAATGAGTACTGAGATACTGAGAGCATTGCATAATTGAATTTTAAGAAGATTGAATTGATTCTGTATAATTTTTATTAATCCTATTTACAATTAAGTGTTTTTGTTTCATAACTGCCTAAGTCACGGTTCAGTCTCCCAGTTTCCAAACTTAATGAATAAATTCAACTTATTTATGATGATATTCAGAAGTCAAGCTCTCCTGCTATCACTGTTCTATTCTCAAGGAATTCTAATGTCCTTGGCAAATGTGAATGGATATCAGGGAGGTGGATCTTTTACACCACACCAAAGGTACCCTTCAAGTATGTCTGGCTTACTATACAAAAAATCACTGTCTTTTAACCTTGCAAGTTGACTTGCAAATGTCTAAAACTTCTTAGTCACAGAAAAAGTAGCCCCTCATTTCCAATTTCCAGTGAAATCATATTGTTCCCCATGCCTCAGCTATGTAGTCAATTATATTGTTTTCATCTCCATGATGTCACCTAGTTTTCTCTGTTCCTTTGTTCTAAACTCATAAACTGGGATCACTGGGTTAAAACTGATAAAGAACCATTATTAACCCATTCTTATTGGCAGGTTCACGAACTGTTAATAAAATCTCATCTTGCTTGGAGAGAATGTGTCTTTCCATCTATCTTCGTTAAATTTTGCACTTGCATAATTTTACTCATGATAGTTTGAAGAAGCCTCAAATTACCCTGAACTTCATGGCATCTAAAAGATGGAGTAAAATGTAGAAAGAACAGATTTGAAGTATTGTGCTTAGTGCTGGATGACTTCTTGTTTGGATTATGTTGAAAAGGAGATTCCTGTTCAGGCAACGGTTGTTGTTGAGATGTTTCAATCATGTTCAAGTTGTTGTACTTCCATTTGGGGTCTTCTTAGGAAAGCTACTAGAATGGTTTCCTTCTTCAACAAGTGAGAAACAGAAGCAAATAGGGTCAAGTGACTTGCCCAGAGTTATACATCTAGAAAGTGTTTGAAGCTGGATTTGAACTTAAGAAGATAATCTTTTTAACCCCATACTCCATCCACCCCGTACTCCATCTACCCTGCCACCCAGATGCCAGATATGGATTGAACAAATAGCTGGAAATCCCTTTACACTCAGATTCTATGCAGCATTTTTGGTTTTTTTGAGGGGTTTGGTAATTCTTTTGTGCTACATATTACTTAATCTATTGCAAAGCAAACCTTGGATTGGTTTGTCTCCCTGCAGGAATGAAACACAGAAATGGGAAATGGAGGGTTGGGTGGAACATTCTAGGGACTGAAGCCACTGCTTCAGCCACTTATCTTTATCTCAGCTTTAATAATCAGGCAGAACCACTTCCCTTAGGGGAAACTAAACAGACTTCATTGTAAGACTGAAACAGTAATTGAATTAACAAAAGTACATCATGGATGCAAAAAGCCTTGGAATACAGAGATGGAAACTGATACCTGCCTAGTCTCCACTTGCTGATGTAGAATCTGGGAGAAATATCTAAATAGCCAATGGTTTTTTCTTTCAATAGTGCAGAAACTACATCTCTTTGCGTATTAAAATGCATTGGTTCAACTTTCTTAAGTTAGGAGGTGCCACCAAAACTGAATTGGATTTTTGTCTTTTTTTGCTACTTGGATGTGGGTAAGAAAGGATGAAAAGTGGGGAAGAATGATGTGCAGAAACAAGGAGAGGGGATCAGAGCAGAACTGACTGAAAGCTATAGTCTGAATTTTGTGCAATTAATGTTCTGATATTGGTTTGTTTGTGTTTTCTTTTACTACTGATTAAATATTCTCTCACATTATATAACTCAATATACATAATTTGATGAAAATGTAAGTCTGGGAATGAATTAAATGGATATGTAGTCAACAGTCAAGAGTTATGATTAATTTACATGCAAACATATCTCTTAAATTTTCATCAGAACCCAGTGTAATCAAAATGAGAAGCTGAGGCAATGGATGACTGACAAATGGCTGTCTTTGGGACTGAGAAAAATAGGCAGTTTGGTCAATTTCCAAACAGGTTAAATTGATGCTGAATGAAGTGAGCAGAAACAAGAGAACATTGTACACAGTAACAATAGCACTACATAATGAACAGCTAAGATTAACTTAGGTCTTTTCAGCAATACAATCCAAGACAATTCCAAAAGACTCATGATGAAAAATGCTATCCATATCCAGGGAAAGTACTATGGTATCTGAATACAGATCAGAGCATAATATTTTCACCTTTGTGGCTTCTCCTTTTATTCTGTTTCTTCTTTTACATGACTATGTATGTAGCAATATGTTTCCATGCTTGCACATGTATAACCTTGCTTGCCATCTTGGGGAGGAGGGAGGAAAGTGAGAGGGAGAAAAATCTGAAACTCAAAATCTTATAAAAATGAATATAGAAAATGAAATTTACATGTAATTGGATAAAACAAAACACTATAAAAATTATCTTTTAAAATCTATTATTGATTAAAGTCATACTTTTAATTTAGCATTTTAAGTCTTCATCTAGTCATGTTAAGAAAAATTAAAGAATAAAACCTTAATTCCAGAAAGTTACAAGAATAATTTTCCCTGGTGCAGGGGGCTCCTGGTAAAGAAATTTCTCTACTAGTGTAGCATAGTACCTTCTTTTTTCAACTTAAAGAGTCTGTTGGGAAACTGAGAAATTAAGGGATTGCCCAGGATGACAGAGTTATTATGTGGCAGAAGCAAGAGTTAAAACCTAGGTTTGCTTAACTCTTGACTCTCTATCCAATACACTGTGCTTAAAATCAAGTCTCTTATTAAAATGTATATAATATGAAATATACTAAACAGAATTTTAAAAAAGCAAACAATATGCTTTTATAATGCTATGTTTTTAAAATGGACAAAACCCCCAGAATCTTAGATATTATCTAACCCATTGTTATTGTTTTATTGAAGACCTTAGTTCATAGAAGTTGTGATTTCCTGAAAGAAAATATCTTATCATATTTATATAGCAAAGAAAATACAAAATATTTTTTACAAAATGGCATTTTACACTATTTTGCGTTCAAATAAGTGGGAAGAATTTTCAGTCACTAAACTGTTTGTTTATATGAAAATTAAAGGTTCACTAACAAAAAATTCAAATGTATGAAAGCAAAGACCAAAAATATTCTAAAATACTTTAAAGTAGCAATTAATTTATAAAGCAAGTCAGAATTCACACGAAACTCATTTTAAACTGTTGATTTTTAATTAAATTTGGTAAAATAGCCTAATTATAAAAAGTTGATGAGTCATACCTTAAGAGGTTTAAAAAAAAGTTTCCATATACCCTATTTCACAACTTTTCATATTGTTACAAAAGTAGATTGATATAAATTCTTATTTCTACAATCCTTGATGGAATTTTTACCTATTTAATGAGTTCTCCTAATCTACTACTACATAAAATAGACTACTCATCTGATCACCATGAATACAAAAGATAAAAAGAAATTACTCCAGTCATGTCTTAAAATGTTGAGCTTAAAAAAAAGCAAAACTTCAGAAACAAGATAATAAAGATAATAATAATGATGTTTTATTGTTATAGAGCTTTAAATTTTGAAAAGCACTTTGCATATATGATCTCCTAAAGCAAGAGGAGATATATGTCAGGAACATGAAAGTACCATGCCACTTTGTCAACCACTTTACTTTAGATGACAACAGAAATAAGACCAAGAGCCATGGCAGCAGCACTAACTCTTAACTATCAAGGAAGGAATGAACTACTAAAGAAAATGAACTTGCCATCCCTGATATCTCCCAAACTAACTAGTGACTGACTGCCACTTAAGAGAAGATTAGTGTAAGACCCTAAGAATAGGAATACCCCAGACTTCTAGCCCAGCATGCAGCAAAGCCTCTGCAGCCATCATTCAGAGGTGCAACACCATGGAGAAGATGCCAAAGATTCTTCTCAATTGCCAACTAACTTCCACCTATAAGGCTGGCAATTCAATTAGCTGAAGCAACAAAGCAGATATGTGGCAGCAGATGTCAAGACAAATCTAATCACTGCTTCTCAGACCTATAAACCCAGATCTTGGAATAACAGCACTCCTCCTACAACAGGGAGCCAGTCCAGCCCCTTAAGTCAGGATGAAGGAGAAGAGACCTAGCAACTGCTTCAACAGGGATACAGCCCTGCCTCCTACTCAGTCATGGCTACTAAAGAGCATGAAAAGAAAAGCTGGGGCACCAAAACTCTTGGCAATGTCAAAAGCCTCAACATTAGAATGAGTACAACATTAAACAAAATTAATGACCGTCTGCTTTGCTGATAGCCTTTATACTTCACCTTTGTCTGAAATGTTTCTCTCCTCCATCAGAAAGTGAGCTCCTTGAGAACAGATGACTTATTCTTCTATCCATATCCTAGCACTTTTGCACATAGGAAGCATTTGGTAAATGCTTTTGTCATCCAAATTTCAGAAGCACATAAAGAAGATTATTTCTCATAGGTATTACCTTAATATTACAGGTTAGAAAATGGAAGTTCTGAGAGACTCAATGATTTGCTTGTGGTCAAAAAACAAAGATGGTGCCAGAGGGAAGATTTAAACTCTTCAACTCTTCCCAATTAAAAAACCCCCCAGCATTCCACCCTCTATTATCCTGGCCTTTAGATCAATATGTTCTATATCTACAGTTATAAGATGTATGTTTAAATATACAGATTCCATGTGTATGTATTGGTTAGATGGCCAAGACTGTTTATCACCTGACAAGGAGGTAACATATTACTTGCAATATTTTAAGTTCCTAAGATGATTTGACAAATTATTGTAATGAAGTAGCATATTTAATTTTATTTGCACATTAGTAAAATACATTTCTTCTAATTTTTAATTACACTAAATAAGCAGCTCACTTTTAAATCTCTTCTGTTATTGTTAAACATTTCTTTTAAAAATCATGAGAATGCTTGCTCTCAAAGAAAAGGGAAATTAATGTCATTTTAAAAAAAAATAAAACACGGATTTTGGTCACATTCAATATACAAATTGTATTCTTTTCAATTAGACTGATTTGGCACATAAATTCACTAATCCACATAGAAAGGAAATTCTCTCTCCCTACCCCCCTCTCTCACTTCTTTAATCTACAACAAGAATCCAAAGAAGCTAAACAAGAGATAGAAAACAGACTTTAAGGATGATCAAAGAATGTCTATATTGTCTTAAGAACCCATATTCAATGCTTCAAATTTTAACTTTACATTCAGTTTTTTAAATGTTTTTTATAAAAGAATCATAATTTCCTAATAAAGTTGAAATAGCATATTAGATTATCATGTTAATCTTTTTTACATTAATTTATTATCATATATATCTCTGTGCTTGAAAACACAATGTAAAACAATCAACAATGACAAATACAAGCACATGTACAGTTATAAAAACACTAAACAAAATAAAATATATTATTTTAATGAAAATAAGTTTGAAAGTTTAGCTGAGATTTATGACACATTAAACCTTATTATTCAAAATTAAGTTATATAATCATTTTTTGTTACAAACTTTAATGGCCTCAAGTACTTACACTTAAACCTTGATGCTAGGATTATTCTAACTAAAAAATTTTTGGGGCAGTTTTATAGTGCCTCTATCACATAAGAACTAAAAAAAAATAAAATCAAGATCAACCAAAAAGAATACTAATAGTTTGATTTAAAATACATATATATACATATATATATGTATATATATATGTTTGCATATATACACATATATATCACAAAACAAAATTTAAAAAAATTTAATTCTATAATTGAATATTTAATTCAATTCCTTGGCTGCCTATGTATAGGGTAAATGAGAAATAGTTAACAGAAAGCATATACTAAAATTAAGAGGAATTAGGAAAGATTTCCTTTAAAACATGGGATTTTAGTCAGGATTTGGAAAAAGTGAGGGAAATCAGGAAAAAAGGGACCAGGGTGGGAGAATATACTAAAAATGTGGCAAAAATGAAATCCACAGGCCTTGAGAATAGCTTAGATATGAGGAGTCAAAGAGTGACACTTAGATTTGGGAGGCTAAAGGACAGGAAAACTGATGTTATCCAAGGAAGGTTGGAGGAGATAGTATTTGGAATAAAAATACTAAGTTCAATTTTGGACAACAGTGTAAGACATCTAATAGACACTGAGTTCAATGCCTAAAAGTCAGTCAGAGATGGAAGCCTGGAGATCAGAGAGATTAAGGAAGAATAAGCAGATTTGAGAATCATCAGTATAGAGATGATAACTAATATAATGGGAGTTCATGAGATTCTCAAGTGAACCAGCACAGAGGGAGAAGAGAAAAGGGCCTAAAATAGATTTCTTTGCAATACTCTTAGAAGGAAAGTAAGGAGTAGTCAGATAGGCAAGAGAACCAGAAGAAAGTGATATATCAAAAACCTCAGGAGTGAATATAAACAAACAACAAGTGTCAAAATCTTCAACAAAGCCAAGAAGGATGAGGACTGAGAAAAGGCTATTAGTTTTTGCAATGAAGGCTTGGTCATTGGTAACTTTGGAGGGAGCAATTTTAGTTGAAAGAGGTCAGAAGCCGACTATAGAGAGGAGTGAGAAGAGAAAATGTGGAAGTACCTATTGTAGACAGTCTTCTCAAATAGGAGAGATTGATGATAATTACGAGAATGTGTCTTATTTTAGACAGAATTTTAACATAGCAACAGCAGCAAAAAATATTAACTTATCAGGGAGAAAAACAGAACAATCTTAAAAAACAAAAACAATGAAAAAAGCATGGCTATTTGTACCATTTAATATTAAAATGATGTGGGGCTATTTTGTCTTACCTGAATAGCCCTTGAGGGAATTAGTATATTACATTCTAGTCATCAAAACAAGGTTAAATTATATTCAATATAAAAAATAAGAACTAGATAAACTGCATTTAAGAAAAATTATTATTAAAAAGCTTTAGCGTTTAAAACATGAGGAATTTAAAGGGAAAAAGCACTTATATGGAACAGCTCATGACCTCATGGAGTGTAACTATAGTAACTGCCTAATAAATGCATGATGACTAATCACAATTCAAATTTCTCTTTTTATAATTTCACTGTTTCAGAGTTACATGTTTTGGAAGCAGAGCCAAAATAGTGGAGCAGAGGGAGCCTTCAAGCCAAACTGTATTTTCCTCTAAACAACTTCAAAATAATACACCAAATCAAATTCTCAATAAGTATAAGCAACTAAAAGGTCAAAGTGAAGCATTTTTTCCAGACCAGATCAACATAGGAGGCCATAAGGAGAGGCCTGTGGTTCTAAAGTTATGGCTAGCCAGGAACACAGTCCAGTGGCAATATTAGCTGTGAGTCTTGTGGGTTATAACTGCAACAACAATGCTGGGAGCTCTCACCACCCCCAGAGAGTCCCAATTCCAGGATATAGGTCTAGGGAGAAGAAGAGAACTTTCAGTCACAATGAAGTAAGGGTTACAGTGGCAGAAAAGGAGGAAGGACCCTACTTCCTGGTCCCAGTTCCAAGGTGGAGAGGAGCAACTGTGCTTGCAGTTGCAAAAGATTTTAAGAACCAAAACCAGACCAAGAGAGCAGTGACCAGACAGACTTCTTTCCGGATTACATTATTGTTAAGGACCATGCCTAAGTGTGAAACCCAAAAAGCCTGTAAAGGGTTAAAGGGGACTGTGCCATTAAGGGTGGAGGAGTTCTCGGGAAAGCTCCCACAGCTGAGAATCATAACACACTTGAAGGAATTGCAAATCAGCCTTTACTGATGCAAATATTGCTTGTGAATTGGAAATCAAATAAATCAGAAGCATAAGGGAAAAGGAAAGAATTTAGAAGAGGAGAGGTCAAAAAATGCAACTGCCTCTCATTCTCCTTGCATTAACATTTTCTCACAAGTAATAAATAATTCCCCATTTTTTGTTTTATGGGAACATGATTATTTTCCCCCCAATAGCATGGTCAGTAAATTTGTCCAATATTGTGAGGAGGCTGTTATCTGAGTCAGCATGCTGAGGAATGCCAACAGCATTATCAAAGTCTTTGCAGTCCTATCCCTCTGGCTAGTTTGCAGGGTGAGATGTTATAGCAGTATTGAATCTTGCAAGATGTAATACAATTCTAATATCATAATAGTTCATCATGGAGGCAAACTTTCTGACAAAAGGAGAAGTAGGATTGTAGTCAGAGTAGGCATTTTTCACAAATCTCTCTTAAGTCTTCTGGCCCCACCCTTTTGATGTGTTGGCTCATTTTAATTACCCCAACTGAAAAAGTCCTACCCTGTCTCTTCTCCCTTTCCTTCCCTACAGGTTATCAAAGGAACTCTCTTGGGAGGATCCTACTCACAAACAGCTCTCCAATGCTGCTGCTGCTTTGTTTCTTGAGCCCCACATTGGGTGCCATTTGTTATGGCTTCTGGGGATCTAATTCTGACCAGCAGAATAGATCCTTATGACGAAGGGACCCCAAAACTCTCAATCTCTTTGAAGGAGAGATTCTCCTTCAACCATGGGTCTGTGGGACCTCACCTGAGCAAAACAAGATAAAATCTGTTATCTAGATGGAGCTAATTGAGTCCTGAGCTGGACTCATTCAATTATAGCATAATGGTACACCGCAGATTTTCATTGACTTTGAACTCTGTTGAGTTCTGCTCATCTTTAAGGATAGGGTGTCAGTATCTTAAACTTCAGACTTTTTCATTCTTCTGTTTCCTCAACTGTTTCTTGGGGGGTGTAACTTTTGAGGACTTCCAAGGTAAAGAGAGATTAGTTCAATTCCATTCAATTCCAGCTCAAACTCCACCTACCAGTCCCCACCAGGAACTGCCCTCAGTTTGTAGCTAAGGCTTCTATTTATTATAAAAAGAGCCAATTTTAAATCCTCACCTCACAGAGGACTTAACATGCCATGTGATGCCAAGGAAACCTCTGCCTGCTGGAATAATTCCTTTCAGTGTTACCCTCTCTCTATCCTCCCCTAAGACTTTGTATCTCTGTCAGGATTTCTCTACTAGAAACTTTACTTCTCTGTCAAGACCTTGCCACTAAGGCAATCAGCCTTTCTATTCATGCACAGCAAAAGTTGATTTCCCAGTGCCAATAATAAACTTCTTTTTATCAGTCTAGCTTTTCAGGTTCATAAATTCCTTTATGAAGTATTGTGCCACCAGTAGAGGGTTCCCAAAACTCCCTACCTATGTGCTGAATCCCAAGGGGATTTAGGGGAGCCAAACCTCTTCATTTGATTCCCTAAATCCCAATCCTGCCACTAACCTCATCATTTAACTCCCTGACCCCATTGTAGTTCCCTGCATCTAATGTCATCACTTTTATGTGAGAAGATAATGATACAAGGAGACTGTTGCGTTCTCTGACCTCTCTCCTCTTCCCTCTGATTTATTTCATTCCCATTTCACAGGCAACATCAGTAAGGCTGATTTGCAATTCCTTCAAGTGTATTATGATTCACAGCTATGGGGGCTTTCTGGAGAACCAACCTGCCTCATAATGATACAATCCCCTTTAACCCTTTAGAGGCTTTTTGGGTTTTGCCCTTAGGCATGGTCCTTATCACATTACCTTGGGAAGTCCTCAAAAGTTACACCCCCAAGAAACAATTGAGGAAACAGAAGAATGAAAAAGTCTGAAGCTCAAGATACTGACACCCTATCCTCAAAGATGAGAAGAACTCAACATAGAGTTCAAAGTCAATAAAAATCTGTGGTGTACCATTATGCTATAATAAATAGCGAGTAAGCAGATTTCAGAAAAACCTGGAAAGAGTGACATGAACTGATTGTGAATAAAGTGAGCAAAACCAGAACAGAAACAGGTGGTGATCAACTATGATATATCCAGCTCTTCTCAGTAATACTGAAGAGGATGAATGAAGAGCGTGGTAAACTAAGGCAGAGATGGGTCAGTGGTCTTTCCTGACTGTCTGTTTCGCTCTCTCTCCTCCTTCCAAAGTACCAAGGCTGGGTTCGTTAGTGAATGAATTTGCTTACTCAATGCTGTGATAAAACAAAATCTTTATTGATTAGGAAAGGGACACCCAGTGGAGGGCAATTAACCTCCAAGGGAGAAAAGCCAAATTGCCAGGAAAGGGACACCAACTCAGTGGGCAAAAGGCAGAGAAAAGTCTAGTACAAGGAATAGAATTTTGGAAGTTCATTTTATACACAATCAAGATCATGAAACAGAGTTTGTATTTGCAAAGGACTTTTCTGCTTCCTTCAGATATAGAGAAGTTTGTATAAGAAAGAAGTTCCTGAGGAGACTTGTAAATCCTTTGAAGTTTATATAAGACAGGAATTTCTCTTAAGGATGTTAAATTCTATTAATCATTTGTGTCTCAGGTTATCTCCTTTGACCTCTTCTAAGACAGGAATTTCTTTGTTAATCATTTGTGTCTTGGGCTCTTTTGACCTCTTCAATACAATGAAGAACCTGACCACAAAAAGCTACAATGATGACAGGGAAGGTCTAGACACAAAATTAGAAGAAAACCTACAAAGACAACTACAGGCTAGACATAAACGAAATGTTCCTAGAAGAGGTAAATAAAGAGATTTTTAAAAAATAAATAAATGTTAGAGGAAAAAATGGAGAGGGGAAAGTGCAAATAATTAAAGAAAATTATGAAGAGAATCAGTAGCTTGAAAAAGGTACAAAATAAAGAAAATTGAAGAAAATAACTTTTCAAAAAGCAGATTTGTTCAAAAAGAAAGAGGTACAAAACCTCACTGAAGAAAATAATTTCTTATTATAAGAATTGGATAAGTAGAAGCTGGTGATTTCATAAGAGATCAAGAAACAACAAAATAAAATTTTAAAAAGTAAAAAAGTAAAGTTAAAAAACATTTTGCTCACAGATACAATAGACAATGTAGTAATTTCAACTTTCAATATGTATGTGTGTGTGTGTGTGTGTGTGTGTGTGTGTGTGTGTGTGTGTATATATATATATATACACACACACACACACACACACACACACACACATGCACCAACTAGCAAAGCATCCAAATTTCTTAAAGGAAAAGTTAAATGAATTACCAGAGGAAATACAAAATAAAACTATTCTAATGGGAGACGTTAATTTATCCTTCTCAAAACTAGATAAATATAACTACAAAATAAATAAGAAAGAAGCTAAGATGATAAAAGTTACAACATAACACACCTCTGAAGAAAAGTGAATGTGAATAGACAGAGCATAGCTTTTCCTCATCTGTACATGGCACTATCATAAAAACTGATCACATATTAGAATATTTAAGCATCACAAACAATTGCAGAGAAAAACATTAAATGCACCCATTTCAGACAATAATGCAATAAATATTAACACTCCACTGAGAGTCTAAGAAACCATCAATATTTCATTAAAGATAATGACAATAATGAGGCAATATATGGAAATCAGTTGGATATAGCCAAAGCAATAGAGAAAATTTTATATCTGTAAGCATTATATCAATAAAAAAACAGATAAGTAAATTGGGTGTGCAATTTTAAAAATTAAGAAAGAATTAAAAATCCTCAAAAATCAAAATAGAAATCCTGGAAATCAAAAAAAGAGTTTAATAAAAGTAAAAGTTAAAAAAAAAAAACCCTAACAAAATTAGGACCTGATTTTATAGAAAAAAAAATAAAACAAGTTAAACCATTTGTTAATTTGGCTTAAAAAAGGAAGCCAAATTACCAGTATCAAAAATGAAAAGGATGAATATACTACCAATGAAGAAGAAACTAAAGTTATTTATTAGAAGCTTTTTGCCCAATTATATGACAATAAGATTTACAAACTAAATGAAATGGAACTATATCTACCCCCAAAAATTGCCAAGATAAATGAAAAATAGGATGCTTCAAGAAGCCTCTTATTAGGGCAGGTAGGTGGATAGAGCACCAACCCTGAAGTCAGGAGGACCTGAGTTCAAAACTGACCTCAGACACTTAACATTTCCTAGCTGTGTGACCCTTGGCAAGTCACTTAACCCTAACTGCCTCAGAAAAAAAAAAAAAAAAAAAGCCAAAGAAAGAAAGAAGCCTATCTTAGGGGAAAAAAATTGATTCAGGAAGACGTATCTCAGACAAACTATATTTATGACCTCAAGCAATTCTCTATTATTATATAAAGTGAGGTACAGATGATTTACTTTTGCAAAAGAAGGCTCCTCATCAAGTATTCATCATATAAATGAAATCAAGGTCTGGTCCAAGAAAATGTCTAGTGGTATAATTACTAAGATCTATTTTAAGGAAATAAGTACTTGTATTCAACATACAGATTTGGCATGGAGTTGGATAGGCACATTCCAAATGTACATATTTGGACAAGATCATCCGAATGCTTTGTACAACATGATTTGTAAAAAGGAATAGCTTTAATTCAAAGTATGCTAAAACCACTCCATTTTAACCATTCTCCACTTCCTTATAACATAGACTCATCCTTTTACAAAGAACAACAATTAGTTTAGTATCTAGCTTAAAATTACAACAGGTTGTCCTTTACAGATTCTTCATTCTGTTCTGGAAGTTCCTGTCCTTGTTTCTTGCCTTTGCAGGTCTGGTCTGAAAGAGCAATGACTAAGTTCTAGGAAAAACAAAAAATAAAACATCAAATTGCAAAGAATATCTTGGTGGTGCAATAGAGCACCAACTCTGGAATCAGAAGGACCTAACTTCAAATATGGCCTCAGACATTTAATAGCCATGTAAACCATGCTTTAAAAAACAAAACAAAACAAAAACAACAACAAATAGTTCTCAGCTCCAAAATCAATTGCATATACTTTGGCTATCTTCTCTGTTTTTGCATATTTGGTACAAATTTCTTCTTTAAAAAAATGCATAAATAAAAGGTATCACACTTTGCAATGCATTTTAAGTGATTATGACGTGATTAGATAAGGTGAAAACATTAGTGATAAATTTGGGTGAGGGCACTATAAACGTGAAATGATTAAGAAAATATTTATGAGGACATTATTGTTATTGTCTGTCCTTCATTCTCAAAGAGGACCATGACATCAGGGAAGTGATACTATGAGATGCAAGTAAATTGGATTTAAAATCACTGCTAAATTTCTTGCAAATTTTACAAGAGAGGCAGCTAGTTGACACAGTGGATAGAACACCAGCCCTGAAGTCAGGAGGACCTGAGTTCAAATGTGATCTCAAATACTTAACACTTCCTAGCTGTGCGATCCTATGCAAGTTACTTAACCCCAATTGACTCAGCAAAAAAAAAAAAAAAAATCATTCCTCCCCCTTATTTTATTTCACTACTTATTTGTTCATTGTGTTTGCTTTTTGCTTTGTTGTCTTCAGTGAGTCTCATCAAATCTATATCATGACATTTCACTTGAATATATACATACACAAAGAAATGTATATAGTTAGACAGGATCATCTGTCTGCTTTGCATGACATACTTTATTTGTTACGACAAATATTTGAATCCAAAGGATGTTGAAACTACTCCTCCATTTTAATAATTCTCCTCTTCCTTGCCATATTAATACAGAGACTCATAATATAATGAAAAACATTTTTATAAGGAAAAACACTTATTTTAGCAGCTAACTTAAAATTCAATTTGCAGATTGGATAGAAAATAGGCATTACAAAATACTGGGCAATTTTACTGTCTCATCATGCTCTACTATTTATCTATAATATGACCAGGATAAGATAATTATTTTCTAGTTTAAAGATGATAAGGTTGATATCATATTAAAATATATAAATTTAACTTTCCTATAAAATCTTGATTTTACTATGACTAATTTCTTTCACAAATGTGAGTAGTCAGTCTTGCATTTTTAATTAAACATACTCAGAGGTTTATGATGGACAAAATCACTTGGGTATCAAACTATCAAATTCATCTTTGTAAGTGTTTGACTGTGATCATTTTAATTGACCTCCTTTTTGTTCAGAGCTTCTCTCTTTTCTCAATTCCATTCACCCATAGAATCATTTATAAGTGTTCTCTGAGTAAATATTTCTTCAAAAAGTAACATATCCTGTGTTCTGAAGACTAATTATAGAAAAAATAAAAGAATATTGCATTCTCAACTAAAATCAAGTAAGAATGACACTTTGTTAGGGGTTATATAAAATAAAATTAAACACAGTCCTTACTCTTGAGAAGCTTATAATCTGACAGAAATTTATAACCTAGAATGAATGCCATTACAGGGAAAAATAAAAGGGGGATAAAAAGATTTTACAATTCAATAACGTGTCAGAAATAAAACATTGCTTCAATTAATTCTGTAACCTAAAAGTTATAAAAAGAGGTTCATTGATATTAAAGAGTATCATTTGTCAGATAATTATAAAAAATGTGAAGATGTATTAAAATAATTTCACGTTGCTCTTTAAACCAAAATCAATTATTCAATATCACATACTCATAGTACAATAATGATAATATTCTCAAAAAGGGTAACAAAGAGAAACTTAGTTAATGGCCTAAAGTTAGAATTATAATTAGATTGATTTTACCTCTATGCATTGAAAAATCCTGAAATTATAAACACACCTAACTTGTGAAAAATATAATGTCATAACAATTTACATTTCTATAATACTTTGAATGTCTCAAAGAGTTTTATGAATGTTAAATAAACTCTATAATATTTTGAGATATATGTAGTAAAGTAATATACAGGAGCTAAATATGTTCCCTACTAGTAATATTGCTTTGTTTTAATGTTGGGAGCTACATAACATGAAACAGAATCAGAAACACAGAATGCTGAGAGTTGGAAAGGATTTTAGTAATTATCTTTTATTAATGGTATCCCCAGAACATAGCAGGCACTCAATGAATGTATATTGTGTTGAATTGGATTTCTTCTGGTTCTTATCTTTAAAGTCAGACAACTGATAGCCTTTAAAATATTTGAAGCCCTTTACCACATAGTTCCTTAAATCTTCTTTACTCCAAGTTAAATGTCTTTTAGCAGTTCCTCATATGGCATGAACTCAAAGCCCTTTAGCATCCTACTTGCTCCCAAAGGTGCAATTATCATCTTTATACAGATCTCACTTATTCTTTCTGTTGATCTCTAGCCCTTCATGTAATGTCAATTTCAGAAGTAAACAATCTTTATCCTCCAATAAATCTGCAACAGGTGGTTCATCCAGTGTTGGAGTGGTATTGAGAAGGAGGGGAGAAAGACTTCCTCTATATTTCTTGACATGGCATGGAACACAAGGCTTTTACTTCTTCATTCTACTAATCTTTCTGGCTTGAAGTCCCAATTAAAATTCCATCTTTTGTGGAAAGCCTTCCTCAACCCCTCTTAACCTCAGTGCCTTTTCTCTTTTAATTCACTATTTATCCTCTATAGACTTGTATATACTTGTTTGTATGTTGTTTCCTCCATTAGATTGTAAATCCTTGAGGACAGACTGTCCCTTGCCTCTTTTTTTTTTTTTTTTTTTTTTTTTAATCCCTAGCACTTAGTGCAATGTTTGGCATATAATGGATGCTTAATAAACAGTAATTAATTGACTGCTGAATCTAATGTCCTCTTTCTCAATTCTCATCCTTCTTAACCCCTTTGTAGCATTTGATGATAACCACCTTCTCTTCCTGGATCCTTTCAGAATCTCTTAGCTCTCCTCCTATTTGTCTATCTTCTTCTTAGTCTTTTTTGATAATTCATTTATGTCATTGACCTCTAACCATAGCTCTATCCCAAGATTCTATCCTGACCCACCTTTTTTTCCTTTCTTTTACTTGGTCTTGTCAGTTCCAAACGGTATAATTATCTTTACACAGATCTCTAAAATGCTATATCAACTGTCTATTAGATAGCTAAAACATTAAGTTCTGTAAGTGTCTTATTCATAGATCAAGAGAAAGAGTACGATTTTATGCACATCAAGTCCACTATAGAACTCAGAAATGCATACTACGTCTAAAACTTTCCCAAAAGTTCCCAGCCCCATCTGTCCAATCAGGGTTACAATTTAGGACTCATCATCAACATCTCATTTTGATTCATACCAAATATTCAGTTTTTTATTTCTATCTCCCCACTATATCTCAAATTGTTCTATTCACCCCACATATAGTCATTGCTGTACTTCTGACTCATATAATTTCTAAATTGGACTAAAGTAATCTCCTAACAAGTATCCTTGCCCCAAGCCTCTCATTTCCCCAGTTCATTCTCTACATAGTTCCCAACTAACGTACAAAAAGCACAACTACAACTATGTCATCTTCCTATTCCAGAAACTTCAGTGTTTCCCTATAACCTCAATGATCATTTGTTTAACATTTAAAACTCAAGTCCCGTCCTTTGTTTTCAATAAACTTATATCTCCCTCTCCTTTCACTTATTCTATGGTTTAGGGTATATAGGGCTGTATCATCACCAATGCCTACAATTTTCTGCCTCTTAACCTCCATTTCAAAGAATCCCTGGGCAAAACTCAAGCCAAATTCCACTTTTTGCAGAAGGTCTTTTCTGATCCCTCAGCTGCTGGTGCCTTTCCCTTCAAGGTTATCTTTTACATACATAACATATAGCTACACTACATCATATTATCATCGCCTTATTCTAATGTAAGCTCTCTGAAGGCAGATGAGAACACCTAGAATCATGTCTGACACATGAGGTAAGTCCTCAATAAATATTTTTGAATTGACTGATGAGAGCATGAGTTATTCTTTCAAAGCTCAGTTAACAGCTGGTTTAGTTGATGGTAAGGCCTTGGCATAATTTTTACTTTCATAGCAAATCAAATAAGATACTTAAAAACAAACTATATAACCACTATCATTAACAGTAGCAAACAATAAAAATAATTAAAATGTAAACTACTCCTGTATAAAAAAGCAAAAGTATTAAATGTAGAAAAACTGCAAATACTGTCAACTTTTTTTTTTTTTTGGATACAGATTTGCTGATTTTTTTTTCTTCTTTTCTTTCTCTTTTACTTTTTGTAAAAAAAAAAAATTAAGGAATGGCTCTCTTGGAGAGGGATGGAAAGGATGTTGGGGAAAATCTAGGCAATGTAAAGCAAAAGATATCATTAAAATTTATCAAAATATTACTGATAGGTGGCAATCATATAGTACTCTAAAGTTTCCAAATCATTTTACGTAATTTTTTTCTGATTTTTCACCAAAAAAAATTGTTATGAAATATGTACAGTATTATCAGATCCATTTTGTGGATAAGAAAATTGAATTTTACAAATTAAAAGATGATTTCAATAATGTCAGACTGCTTCCTAATATAAAAAAACTCAAAGATCTTCTTTCATGATAATGTAGTCTAAGACTAAGACATGTAGATAGTCTTAGAACTATCCAGTCTCCAAGAAATCAAAACTTCAGATGTCCCAAAGGTCAATGGAGATGTGTATCATTTGGTTTGCCAAATATGATCCAGCCTATCATTTGTCTTCCTGTTTGATTCTGCTCCCAATTCATTGTCCACCTGTTGTCTATCCCTCTATTTTAATCATTTATTTATTTCTTTGTCTGGAAAAACAACACATTTTTTCCTTCTCCATTATCTCAAAGGGTATCCTATTTACAAGATGATATATAAAAATATAAATGAAGAAATTATTTTAAAAAGGAAATGGGTGAGTCACATAGCAAAAGTGAAGGATAGCTTTTTAGACAGTTCAAGTACTGTACTAGAATACTAAAATAATAAAAAGATATAAAGAGAAAGGCCACTTGGAGGCCAGGTAAATGTTGTTTGAAGGATCTACAGCAGAAAATAGATAAGAACTTCACAGAATAAGAAGGCATGGATAGTTTAGAATCAGAATTGAGAGGATTAGTATTTCCTATAGTAACAAGATCACAACTGTAGTGATGTACTTATGGATTTTAATATTAATTTGAAAAAGATGTGGTATGAACAAAGCTATATGGGAAAATTGAAAAATATAAAATAGGTCTGATAAGATCATAGATTTAAGCAAGGAAGTATATTTAGAAGTCACTGAATTCAACAACCCTATTTTACAACTGACAGAAGTGAGGCATACAGAGGTTAAGTGACTTTTCAAGGATTACACAACTAGTAAGTATCTAAAGAAGTGAATTTCCATTATATCACAAGGCCTCTAAAGATCATAATGATCTCTAGATGATATTTTGAATTCTAATCTTTTTTGAGATAAACCAATACAATATCAAATTATTTATTACCAGATGATTTAAGACCTTTCATGTTAAGTATTTTATAGTAGAAGTATTACAGCTGTTTTCAGAAAACAAACTGCACATTACAAAATCTGGTATTTAATTTGAAAAGTGAAACTGGAAAGTTTTTTATTATAGTAAATTCCAGGCATAAAAGTTGTCTACTAATTTTCCTTTATTACTGTTTTTTATGGCATTAACTCTCCTTTAAGGAGTTTATACATTCCTTAGATGTGGAAGAAGCTAGATTTTTTTTCTCTTTCAAAATACAAAAATGATCATTTGTAACTGCAAAACACTACATTTATACAAAAATATACATTTGTATAATACATAAATATATGTGCATACATATGTTTTTTGTGTACAGACACACATACATGTACACACACACAAATAGAGTATAGTTCCATATTTAGGGTCAGCATTACAATGTGATATCAACATACTAAATTAAATTTCTTCATTAGAATACTAAAGCATTCATGAAATTTCTTCTTTTACCTTTCAATGGTTTAATCATAATGCCGTTAAGGTTAATATAATCCAGGTTGGCAAACTCAGACCTCTTTTTTATTTGGCCTGTGAGCAAATATGTTAGGCCCTGATTTAATCTAAATTATTTCTAAATTATTAAAGATTCTGCCTTAACATTACAAAAAGTTAAAGGGGCAAGGTAACTCAAATTATTTTGTAGGCAAATAAAATAAAATAAAATCAAAATAAAAGGAAAAAGACAAGAAATAGGCTTAAACAAAAACATGATACTATTACCTACCTCCTAGAAATGCCATTAGTCAGTCGTTTATGTTTACAGGGCTTAGAAGAAAGAGGTGATGAAGTAGGAGACAAGTTGAGTGGAGCAATCAGACTGTTGATTATTTCGGTCAATTGAGCACTCTGTAAAAAAATAGTTAACTCTTTTTTAGTATGCCTATGCATGAATGTGAATATTATCTAAATTTTAGATATCTGATATCACTTAAATGTTTAATTTCTCTTGAAAGAAGAAAATGTTTACATTTTTAGTAAAGGGTTTAATCTTCCAATTCCTATGACTGGGCTTTTATCTTCTTACATGTATTTATATAAATGTAATCAATCAGCTGAAAATACTACTTCCTTTTTACTACCTTTTCTCTGCTATTGTCATTATTTATTATTCTCTCTAACCATAAGCATTTATACTGGATTAAAAAAAAATTTGATGTTGATTCTAATTTTATTTAGAGTATTTGAAGAATTTTTTTCTCAAAAAATCAACTATTCAAGAGTGACAGGCGTGGTTAGACAGTAGTTTGGCTGAAAACAAGATTTGAGGGGTTTAGTAGATTAAAAGCTGAAAAATCAGTCAACAATGTGATGTGTTAGTCATGAGAGTTAATGCAATTTTAGCCCAATTTGGAGAAATATAAATTCCCAAAATTATGTGATAGCTCCTCTACTTTTCCCTGATGAAAATACCTCTGGAGCATTGTATGCAGATCTAAGTTACATAATAACTACAAAGGATATGAATTAATAGCCTGGAGAATTTATGGAAGACAAACATGATAGTGAAAGGTCTTTCACACTATATGAGGTGGGAAAGGAACTAGGGGTGTTTAGTCTGGAAAAGAGAAAGCTTAGAGATGACAGCAGTATTCAAGTAGTTATAGTGCCATCATTTGGAAAAGATTGTACTTGCTTTGTTTAGTCCCCATAGGATTGAACAAGGAATGATCAGTAGAAGTTGAAGAAAAGGAAAGTTAGGCTTGATCCCAAGAAAAATCTCCTATCCATAAAAAGTACCCAGAAGTCAAAAGGCCTGCCTCCAGGAGTTAGTGGGTACCCTGTCATTGGAACTGGTTTTGCAGAGACTGATGATAATCTTATCAATCATCTTATCAAACTAGAGTAGGGGTACTTTAGAATATAGGTTTTAATAAACTAAAAGCCATGGAATCCCTTCTAGCTGTAAAATTTTGATTTCTTGCTTTCTATCTTGACAATTTAAAGCATATTTAATCTTAACATTTTAAATGAATTATCCAATCCAGCATATTATGGGCAAACATTATCAATCTCCCTCTCTATACTCCTACCCCCAAAACAAGGCCAACAAAATCACCAAATCCCACAGATATAGATAAGAAAGTTACATCTTTAAAATGGGGTTATTAAAGAATAGAAAAATTTACAAGATGGTCTTTAACTCTCGTAGCTTTAAAAAATTTGTGATTTATTTTTTGTTGTTTGCTAGCTTTTTTTCTTCCTCATTGTTTTACTTTTTGACCTGATTTTTCCTGTGCAGCATGGTAAATGTGGAAATATGTATAGAAGAATTAAACATGTTTAACATATATTGGATATTTGCTGTCTAGGGGAGGGAGAAAGGGGAAAAGCAAGAGAAAATTTTGTTTTTGCAAGGTTGAATGCTGTAAACTATCTTTGCATATATTTTAAAAATGAAAAGCTATTATTAAAAAATCAAAATTCTATAATTTTGGGAATGTGAAAGAAAAGTTAAATCTGCTCATATAGTCATGAAGGTATTTTTATCATCACTTTAAGAGAAAAACACTGAATCATTCTTATATCATAATCTCTTGGTAAGCAAATAATCCCACTTTCCAATAATATATCTTTTACTATAATTGATAGATTATAATTCTCAAAAGAAGTCAAATTCTTATCATTATTCTTCTACAAAAAATTAGGATCTCAAAGAAAAAAGAGACCTTAGACATATAGGTAAAATATAGGCCTGAGAATATATTATACACAGAAGACTTAAAGTTTAATGAGCTAGATTGCAAAAATAATAGCTTTTTGTCTTAATAGTGTCACTTTGTTATATCAACAATTGTAGAGATGAGTAACAAGAAAACTATAAAAGTTCAAACACATAATAAGCCTCACGTAAAAAGTTTTCTTCTACAGAGATTATGCTAATAAAATTCTGGGTCTTATTCAGAATACGCTTTGATAATTCTATGAATCAGTTAACTCATAGATGTGGGAAACTTCCTCCAATACTACAAATTTTCATATATCCAGTTTTTATTTTTATTTTTGAATAGTGAATTCAAGAAATAAATAATTGTAATTATAGAAAAATGCACATGCCAAAAAATTATATAACTCAATCTATGTACTATATTCAAGAGTGAATCCAAAACCAATATGAATTTAATATTTTAAGAATTTATTTCAGAAAAAAATGAGTAAAAAATTTTCCAATTTTATTCTGAAACTATGTATCAAATATGCATATGTAATGAAAAAGTGAATTTGGAGACCATAAAAATAGTTTCTAAGAATATTTCCAATAAAAATTAATTTAACCAACTCACAGGATTCCCTGACCCATACCCTGGAGTTACCCAAAGTTTTATATATTCAATAATTTATTGCATGCCTACAATATGCAAGACAAGAGGCTAAGCACAAGGTATACAAAAACAAAAATAAAACAATCCCTTCCCTACTGTTCATACATACAGAGCCAGGAGGACCCATAGAGGCCATTGAGTCTAACACTCTTATTTTACAAATGATGATTTTTTTCCCTCATAGACAGCTAATAGTAGTAGTTGTTTGAAGTCAGGATATGAACTCAGGTCTTGCTGACTCCAAGTATCCTATGCATTTGTCTCATTCTGCACTACAAATAGCTGCCTTTAAAGACTACAGTTATCCCTGAATAATGCTTTGCTTTGATATATTTTCAAATTATTAATAGATAATTTTTTCCTTTCCTGTAAAGTTACATACAATTATTTAATCAGCACACCAATGCCTGATTATTAGCTATATATTTCTCTGTCACTCACAATGCTTCTCTGCTGCTTCCTCCTAACAATCTATACACAGAGAAGGCAAATAAAGTTAACAAATAAAAATAACATTTTACTGATGTTTGTTATTTAGATATTCCCTCTGGGGGACAGATTCCTGTTCATACCTTTTCATCCTCCGAAATATTTGTTCACAGCCTCCTGTAAATCCCTCCTGAGGATTCCACCAGTGAGCTAATGTACTTTTCAATAGTACATGGATAACAGAGCTTGCAAGTTGTCCATAAAGTTATCCTGTTCTCTGTCTGCACAAGAAGTCCACCTCCTGATCTGCTTCTACATCCCTCTAATGTTTTGTGCTGCTTTTGCAGCAACTTTTCAATCATAGTATCAGACTATTCACACCCCAGATACTTCCTTGGATGTTAAATTTAGCTCAACCAGATTAAAATGTAATTAAATATTATTAGGAGATATTTATCAAAATAAATAAAAATGCAATGCAACATTAAAAAAAAAAGTTAAGTTGGAGGTCTTCTAAACCCAGTGAGATTCATTTCTATGTGAGTTTATATTCTTATTCGTTTTTCCTGAATTGAAAAATGAGCTGAAGTTTTTTCTTGAATTATTATGAATTTAGTCATTTCTACAATGTTTCAGAGGTTGATGCTCATCAGAACATTGTCAATCATTCAACAAGAATTTATCAAGCACTTATGTGCCAAGTACTCCACTAGTTCCTGAAATCAAAGTGGGACAATCTTTGTCTTCAAAAGAGTCTATAGGTGGAGAGGAGGAAGTGCACATATGTACAAAATGTATGTATAGGTTGAGGTAAGTGGGGGGAGGGGAAATCTTCATTTTCAAATATCTTGAAAACAGGTCCCTCAAAGACCTGAAAATTTCTCCAGCAGGGAGAAAGTACTTTCTCTGTGAACCTCTGATGCAGTCCAGTTCTTCCTGTCTTTAGGGTTTTTTTAAAGTGCCATTTCTCAACACTATGATGCTAGAATCAAAACCTGGTAGCTCCCAACAAGAGAGGGAGAAGAATTTATTATAGAAGTATCCCCAGGTGTCTTCTACTGTAACATTTCCAATTTTATTCTTAAATGTCATTGGGACAATGTCTCAGTTGGATCTCTTGCCAAGCTTTTTAAAATTTTTTCCCTCCAATATGTTTCCTTTTTTAAAAGGAGGTGGCATTTTTATCATTTTTGTCCATAATATTTTATAAATTCTATCTCTCCTGGCAAAAAAGGATAAGCAAGCAGTTACTGATAAAAGTGGTTTTTACTTTCTTTTTGTCTCTTCCTTTGTCAAGTAACTTCTATCAGCTTAGGAAATGACGATAGTTTGTCAATATCCCACTTATTTATTTCTCATTTTGAGACACTGATGGGCATATAAATGAAAATGAAGAATTTTTGTACAGAATTTCTGAATGATTCAATTTTTTAACAGTTTGAGTCAGGAAATGATACTGTGTTTAAATAAGTCAGGTTGGAGTCGCCTCAAATGCATGCCATTATCTTTTCATTTTTATTCTTTCTTTTTAGTAGAATTTTATTTTGATCTTTGTCCAACAAGAAGCTAATATAAAGACAGTTCAATTGGAATATGACCGCCACATAAAAAGTAAATGGTTGTTTTCTATTTGTCAAAATATAACAAAAATTTTTTTTTGTGATTTTACTTGGTGTTCACAGTGTTCAGTGTTTCCAAGCTCTTATATTGAAAAAACTATTCATCATATACAGACATGAGTTTTACAGAGTCTATAATTCTTTGGTGCCCTGTATTTCTTACTCTTTGATATTATTTTCTAACATGTTCTTCACTGTCCTTTTCATTTAAGTTATCAAGTATTAAACTGTTGACTTAATTTGAAAGATTTTAATAAATTCTTCCTTGTGACAGAAAATATAGTGTTGCTGAAATTATTGTCATGATGGTCTTTTTGCAGATATTTATTCTGAGTACTGCAATAGATGATCAAGTATCCATTGAAAAAAATATCACTTCTTGTCTTTTGAGTATCTGATTTAAAAAAACAAAAACAAAAACAACAACAATTAAAAAAAAACTGTTGACTCATTTATCGGTCTCTTCCAAGAGAATGTGAACCATCTTTCCATTTAAATGCTACTAACCTTTAGCAACATGATTTAATTTATATAGTAAGAATGTCAATATTGATATGATCTAGATCCTCTAATAGTTTGTCCATTAACATATGTCACTGCATAATGATCTCATACATTTACTGAACAAATATTAAGCATCTATTATATGCCAGGCACTATACTAAGCACTGGGAAATATAAAGCCAAAATAAATGTTTGCTCTCAAGAAACTTAAATTCTGTTATGGGGAAACATGGACACAAAGAAGGGATAATGAGTAGGGTGAGCAGAAAGAGAAGAAAAGTTATGAGGAAAAGTTGTAGCTTTGAAGTAAAACTGAATTTATAAGTAGATGAAGAAATGAGACTTTTTTAAAAAGTAATTTTGAAGAACTTGGGAGTAGTGGCAAACTCTTAGGCAAGACTTTATTGCACTTAACTATCTTCCCATTCACTACCTAATATTCCATCAGTAGAATATTACAAGACAATAGATCTAGGAATAGAAGAAATCTCAAAAGCATGGATAGAGATAAAACTGTGAACACTAGTAACCAGGCAACATTAGGAAAATAGATGGCACCAGGAAACAAGAGAGGGAGATATAAAGGGAAGTAGGAAAATGCCAAAGACTAACTCTGCCTGTAGATATTTCCAGATCCTGAAAAAACAAAGAACTCTGATTCCTCCTTTCCTATATTATCATATACTTTACTTACAGCATGGACTAAGAACTATTTATAATGTCCAATTACTTTATTGCTTAGATAGGCTTAAAGAACTGAGATAAAGAACTCCTCAACCAAAGCATATCACTAACTTCCTTGCAATTTACAATCTTGAGAGTTACCTGAGGCACTTATAGGTGGTCACAGAGGGTCACACAACCAGTTCTTCCTCTGAGGTATATCTGAATTTGAATTTTCCTGACTTCAAGGACAATTTTCTATCTATTATACCATGCTGTCATGCATTTGTAATTCAAAATAATTGGCTTACAAATAAATTTTATGAGCATGTGTTGGTTAATTAGCAAATTGGGGATCTACTTCTATACAAACTATTTATCTGAAGTTTGAGAATATCTTGCTACTACCCTCTCTTATAAGTACACTATACACTTATTTTTTAATTTAACTAGAAGCTGACATACTAATCTGGTATGTCAGGAAAATAATTCCTGACATATGAAAGTTGTCACATGTACAGATATGAGTCCATAATCATTTCCTAAAAGGGTAGAAATGACTATTTTATCCCTCTGGTTTATGTTCGGTATATTTTGGTTCAAATTAGGTCTGCACTTAAAAATTCCTAAAAAATCAAGTTGATTACAGGTCCACTTGGGAAGACTAAATTAATTTAAAAACCAGAGGCATGAGAAAGCCTAAGATCAAACAAAATTCTTGGAATTACTAGTGATAAGATTCTAAACAAGGGAGATCTCCAAACCAAAAGACCTAGAGAAGGCACATTTTAACTTTCTATTTACACACATGTATTTCACATAAGAAAAATGGTTATTCAATCTTTGACAAAATTAATGAGAAGTATAGAAAATGATCTACTTCTTGAAAAAAGTTCGAGATAAGAGGTTTCATGGAAGAAAATAGATTTTCATTTCCAATTTGAAAGAACTATCACATAGAGGCTTTTTGTTATTTATTTATATTTTAGATTTATAGAAATCTAAATTATAGCAACATGCTAAATGGAAATTTTACCAAATTGTAATTTAAGAAGTGATCTGTAATTACAATTAGTATATTATATATTTCACGTATTCAAAAATATATTGCTGTCCACTTAAATGCTTTCAAAGCTACAAAAAAAAAAAAAAAAAAAAGTTCACGTGAAATTCTACTCCTACTTCACTTTACCTGTTTTTCTATGTTTCGAAGAAGCAGTGTAGGACTACTTGGTGACATTTCAAAATCTTGTTCTGGTAAAGAATCTTGTCTCTCCTGAGGAATCTGAGAATTCTCTGTGATGTTTAATAAAGTTCCTTGGTCTGTCAATTGTATCTGTTTCTTCAAAATATCTTTTGGAAGTTGGTATTCTTCTAGGACCACTGTTCCCTAAATAACAGCAATTAAACACAGTTCAATTCAGGACAAAATTCATTCTATAAGTTTTTTAGAATTACATATAAATTCAGACTTCTTAATACTGAAACAATAGAAAGCGAAAATTTAGAGAGTACAATTTGTTTTTGAAAAAATGAAATGTATTAAAATGTGTAATGAAAAAGAAATCAGACTATCATTTGTGTAATTTATTTCATTCATTGCTTTATAATCAGCAAATATAAGACTTGCAGTTGAAAAGTGACTATAAATACACCTAGTCTTATGCTCTCATTTATAAAATGAGCAAAGTGAGTCACATGACATGACAAAATTCGCCATACTAATGACTACCAAAAAGTGAAAAAAAGAAAAGTGAATAATTATTTTGTCAATGTAGTCTGACCACATCACTTCCCTGATCAAGAATCCTTATTGCCTCTGAAATAAAATACATTTAAAGTTCTTCCAACGTTACATAGTTACATATTGTTAAAATATGTTTTACAGTTACATATTTACTTCCAAGCAAACT
This sequence comes from Sminthopsis crassicaudata, assembly GCF_048593235.1. NCBI lineage: Eukaryota > Metazoa > Chordata > Mammalia > Dasyuromorphia > Dasyuridae > Sminthopsis > Sminthopsis crassicaudata. The sequence goes on along the minus strand of NC_133619.1, from coordinate 73,252,326 downwards.
TGCTCTGCTCTTAACTTAGCCCCATCTCTTACTTTTCTATGCCTTTGTTAAGGCTTTCCCAAATAGCTGAAACACTTGCTTTCCTCACTACCATCTCCTAAAATTCATGGCTTCCTTCAAAGCTCAATTCATTTTGACCAACTCCCTATGAAAAGTTTTTACTAGTTATCAAAACTCTCTCTCCTAAAATTAACTCATAAATATTATATTCTGTCAGTAGAATATAAGTAACCATTTATATCTGCTATCCCTCTTATAGCCAAAATCCTAGACAAAACTGTCTACAATCATTGCCTAGTTGCAATGGAAAACATAGTGCACGGTGCAGTAGAAAAAATACTGAACCTAGACTCTGAGTTTGAAACCTGAATCCCTCTGACCTTGGCCAACCACCCCACTGCTTTGAGTAACAATTAACTGAAAAAATAAAGCATTTGGAGGAGATGGCAAATACAATATTTTTCATCTCTAGATCTGTGACCCTGACCTGTTATTCACCAATCAACCTCCTGCAATATGAATTCTTTGTCATAATTTAATTATACAAACCTTTCTAAAGTTATTATCTCTTAAATGACAAATCAAAGGTCTCTCTAAGTTTACTTTGCAAAATTTCTGGTCCATAATAAATTCTAGTTGACTGACCTTTATTATTCTGATTCTTCTTAACTTCTCTCCATCATTTGATACTGCTAATTACTTTCTCTAGGTACTCTCCCCAATCTGGATTTTCATGACATTACTTTCTCTTTTTTCCTACTTCTACTAATTGACCCTGGATTATGACTCATGAGCCTCTAACTGTGTATAATAGCTCTGAATTGGATCCTCTTCTTTTTCTTAATATACTCTTTCTCTAGATGATTCCATCAGCTCCCATGGATTCAAGTATTATCTCTGTATGGATAATTCCCATATTTATGCATCCAATTGTTTCTCCTATCAAGCTTCAGACTTATATTACCAACTGTCTATTGGATATTTTGATTTATATATCCCAGAAGCAGTTCAAATTCAACATGTGCAAAAAGAACCAATAATCTTCCCTTAAACTTATATCTCTTTGGAATCGCTCTATTTCTGTTGAGGGTACCATCCTTTTAGATCCTCAATATCACAATCTCAGAGATGTTCTCAATTTTTTACTCATTTACCACATCTTTTCTGTTGTGCATGCATATACATATGTGTATTTTCATTTTTATTTTTAATATTTGGGTCTATTTTCCACCAGACTGAAAACGCAGAGGTCACTCCCTGGCCCAAACCACTGCTGATCAGCATGGGAGCTCTGACCTATTCTATTTCCTACATATACTCTTTTGCTTCTCTTTA